>NW_024081752.1:0-44113 GCF_003009895.1 Hyaena hyaena
TATATATATATATATATATATATATATATATATATAGCCCTGGGTGCTTGAGATTTTTTAAATCTTGGTAATTATAAAAAATTTTCCATGATGTATTTAAGGGTGAACTTACTTTAATTTTGCCTTACTCTATACACTTTTTTTAACCATACAACTTTTTAAAAATTATGTTGATTATATTCTTTGATCTACTTCTATTATTTTCAGTTCTTAGAGCATCTAAGCACTTTTTGTAATGTTGATTCTTATAAAGTGGTACAAGTATACAATTAAATACTCAAATAGAACCAAAGGGTATTAAAAATAAGCAGTTCCTTGTCCTTCACCCCTCTCCATCCCTTTCTTTTTTTTAAAACAAATTTTAATGTTTATTTATTTCTGAGAGAGAGAGAGAGACAGTGTGAGCAGGGGAGGGTCAGAGAGAGAGGGAGACACAGAATCCAAAGGAGGCTTCAGGCTCTGAGCTGGCTGTCAGCACAGAGCCGGATGTGGGGCTTGAACCCATGAACTGCGAGATCATGACTTGAGCTGAAGTCGGACGCTCAACCGACTGAGCCACCCATGTGCCCCTCTCCATCCCTTTCTATACACAGTCCCACTCTCATTTAACTCTTTTTGCTATAAATTCTATTACTTACCTTCATGTGTTAAAATAATACTTTTATACTGATATTTATTCACTTATCAATTTTAAACATGACCTATTAAGGAGCTGAGTTTGAGGCTTTAACACCATCCTGTTCTTTTAAATTGTCAATTAGCTAACATACAGCATAGTCTTGGCTTTAGGAGTAGACTCCCATGATTCATCAACTACATACAACACCAAGTGTTCATCCCAACAAATGCCCTCCTCAGTGCCCATCACCCATTTTCCCTATCCCCCCAACCCTCTACCCCAAACAGCCCTTAGTATGTTCTATGTATTTAAGAGTCTCTTATGGTTTACATCCTTTTTTGTATCTTATTTTCCCTTCCCTTCCCTCAGGTCTTCTGTTAAGTTTCTCAAAATCCACATATGAGTGAAGTCATATATCTTTCTCTGACCGACTTATTTCACTTAGCATAATACCCTGCAGTTTCATCCATGTTGTTGCAAATGGCAAGATAATGAAGATTCTTTTTCATTGCTGGGTAAAACTCCATTGTGTATGTATACACCATATCTTCTTTATCTGGTCATCAGTTGATGGACATTTGGGCTCTTTCCAGAATTTGGCTATTGTTGATAGTGCCGCTATGAACATTGGATGTGCCCCTTTGAATCACACTCCTGTATTTTTTGCATAAATTCTTAGTGCCATTGCTGGGCTGTAGGGTAAGTCAATTTTTAATTTTTTGAGAACCTCCACACTGTTTTCAAGAGTAGTTAAACCGGTATGCACTCCACCAACAATGCAAGAGATTCCCTTTCTCCATATCCTTGCCAACATCTGTTGTTGCCTGCTGTTAATGTTAGCCATTCTGACAGGTGTGAGGTGATATCTCATTGTGGTTTTCATTTGTATTTCCCTGCTGATAAGTCATGTTGAACATCTTTTCATATGAGTATTTCCCATATGGATATCTTCTTTGGAAAAGTGTCTGTTCATGTCTTCTGTCCATTTCTTCACTGGATTATTTGTTTTTGGATGTGGAATTTGATATGTTTTTTAAAAATAGATTTTTGATACTAACCCTTTATCCAATATGTCATTTGCAAATATTATCTTCCATTCTGCTTATTATCTTTTAGTTTTGTTGACTGTGTCCTCTGTGCAGAGCTTTTAATCGTGATGAGTTCCCAGTAGTTCAGTTTTGCTTTTATTTCTCTTGCTTTCAGAGACATGTCAAGTAAGAAATTGCTGTGGCCAAAGTCAAAGAGATTGCTGCCTCTTTTCTCCTATAGGATTTTGATGGTTTCCTGTCTCACATTTGGGTCTTTCATCCAATTTGAATTTATTTTTTTGCATGATGTAGGAAGTGGTCAAGTTCGTTCTTCTGCATGTTGCTGTCCTGTTCTCCTAGAACCATTTGCTAAAGAGACTCTTTTTCTCCATTGGATACTCTTTCCTGCTCTAAGATTAGTTGGCTATATATCTGTGGGTCCATCCCTGGATTCTCTCTTCTATTCCATTGGTCTGTGGTCTATGTGCCTGTTGTTTTTTTTTTTTCCCCTCATCACCATACTGTCTTGATGATTACAGCTTTGTAACACAGGCTAAAGTTCAAGATTATGATGCCTCCAGCCATGGTTTTCTTTTTCAACATTACTTTGGGTATTCAGAGTTATTTGTGGTTCCATACAAATTTTAGGAATATTTGTTGTAGCTCTGTGAAGAATGCTCCTGCTGTTTTGTTTGAGATTGCATTGAATATGTAGATTGCTTTGGGTAGTATCAACATTTTAACAATATTTCTTCTTCCAATCCATGAGCATGGAATATTTTCCCATTTCTTGGTGTCTTATTCAGTTTCTTTCATAACCTTTGTATAGTTTTCAGTATGCAAATATTTTCTATCTTTCATTAGGTTTATTCCTAAGTATTTTATGGTTCTTGATGTAATTACAAATGGGATCAATATCTTGATATCTCTTTCTGATGTTTCATTATTGGTGTATAGAAATGCAACCAATTTCTGTACATTGATTTTGTATCCTGCCTCTTTGCTAAATTCATGTATCAGTTCTAGCCTTTTTTTTTTTTTTTTTTTTTTGGGTGGAGTCTCAGGTTTTCCATGTGGAGTGTCATGTCATCTGTGAAGAGTGAAAGTTTGACTTCTTCTTTGCCAATTTGGATGCCTGTTATTTTGTTTTGTTGTCTGATTGCTGAGGTTAGGACTTCCAACACTATGTTAAACAGCTGTGGTGAGAGTGGACATTTCTGTTGTGTTCCTGATCTACCAGGAAAGCTCTCAGTTTTTCCCCATTGAGGATTTTAGCTGTGGCCCTTTCATATATGGCTCTTATGATGTAAAGTACGTTCTTTTTATCCTGACTTTCTTCAGGGTTTTTATTAAGAAAAGGTGCTGTGTTTTGTCAAGTGCTTTTTCTGCATCTATTGATACAATGGTATGGTTCTTATTCTTTCTTCTATTAATATGATGTATCACGTTGATTGATTTGTAAATATTGAACCACTCCTACAGTCCAGGAATGAATCCCACTTGATCATGGTGAATAATTCTTTTAATATACTGTTGAATTTGATTTGCTAGTATCTTGTTGAGAGTTTTTGCGTCCATTGTCATCAAGAATATTGGCCTAAAATTCCCTTTTTTAGTGGAATCTTTGTCTGGTTTGGTGATCAAGATAATGCTGGTTTCATAGAATGAGTCTGGAAGCTTTCCTTCTGTCTCTTTGGTTTTTTGTTTGTTTTATTTTTTGTTTTGGAACATATTGAGAAGAATAGGTATTAACTCTCCTTTAAATGTCTAGTAGAATTCTCCTGGGAAGCCATCTGGTAAAGATTCTTCTTTGTTGGGAGATTTTTGATAGCCAATTCAGTTTTTTTCTGGTTATGAGCCTGTTCAAATTTTCTATTTCGTACTATTTGAGTTTTGATAGTGTGTGGGTGTCTAGGAATTTGTCCATTTCTTCCAGATTGTCCTGTTTGTTGGCATATAATTTTTCACAGTATTCTCTAATAATTGTTTGTGTTTCTGTGTTGTTGGTTGTAATCTCTCCTCTTTCATTCATGATTTCATCTATTTGGGTCCCTTCTTTTTTCTTTTTAAGAAGTCTGGCTAGGGGGTTATTGATTTTGTTTCTTTCAAAAAACCAACTCTTAGATTCATTGAAGTATTGTACTTTTTTTTTGATTCTATGTTGTTTATTTATATCCTAATCTTTATTATTTCTCTTCTTCTGCTGGATTTGGGATTCCTTTACTGCTGCCTTTCTAGTTCCTTTCACTGTGAGGTTAGGTTATGTATTTGGGACCTTTCTTGCTTCTTTGATAGGCCTGAATTGTAATGTATTTTCTTCTTAGGACTGCCTTTGCAGCATCCCAAAAGGTTGGACTGTGGTGTTTTCATTTTCATTTGCTTCCATATATTTTTTAATTTCTTCTTTAATTTCCTGGTTGACCCATTCATTCTTTAGTAGGATGTTCTTTAACTTCCGTGTATTTGAGGGGTTTCCATATATTTTCTTGTGGCTGATTTCGAGTTTCATAGCATTGTGATCTGAAAATATGCATGGTATGATGATCCCAATCCTTTTATATTTGTTGAGGCTGTTTTGTGACCCAGTGTGTGATCTATTTTGGAGAATGTTCCATTTAGACTCAAAATGAATGTATATTCTGCTGCTTTTGGATGAAAAGTTCTAAATATATTTGTTAAGTCCATCTGGTACAATATGTCATTCAGAGACATTGTTTCATTATTTATTTTCTGCCTAGATACCCATTGCTGTAAGTGACCTACAATAATGGTATTACTGTCTATACATTTATTTATGTTTGTGATAAATTGATTTATATATTTAGGTGTTCCACATTGGGGACATAAATATTTATAATTGTTTGCTTTTCTGGATGGATAGACTCCTTAATTATGATATAATGACCTTCTACATTTCTTGTTACAGTCTTTGTTTTGTTTTTTTTTTTAAATCTAGTTTGTCTGATATAAATATGGCCTCTCTGGCTTTCTTTTGATATCCAGCAGCATGATACATTGTTCTCCATCACCTCACTTTCAATCTGCAGGTGTCATCAGGTCTAAAATGAGAATCTTGTAGCAGAATATAGATGGGTTTTTTAAAATTCATTCTGATACACCATATCTTTTGATTGGAGCATTTAGTCCATTTACATTCAGAATGATTATTGAAAGATATGGATTTAGTGTTATCATGTTATCTGCAGGCTTTGCACTTGTGGTGATGTTTCTGGTCCTTTGTGGTCTTTGCTGCTTTTCACTCACAGAGTCTCCCTTTGGATCTCCTGCAGGGCTGGTTTAGTGGCTATGAATTCCTTTGGTTTTTATTTGTCTGGGAAAGCCTTTATCTCTCCTTCTATTTTGAATGACAGCTTTTCCAGATAAAGATTCTTGGATGCACACTTTTTCTACTCAGCACATGAAATATTTCCTGCCACTGCCTTCTGGCCTGCCAAGTTTCAGTGGACAGGTCTATTACTACCCTAATGTATCTACCCTTGTAGGTTAAGGCCTGTTTGTCCCTGAATGCTTTCAGAATTCTCTTTATCTTTGTATTTTGCCAGTTTCACTATGATGTGTTATGGTGTTGACCTATTTTTGTTGATTTTGAAGGGGGTTCTCTGTGCCTCTTCAACTTGGATGCCTATTTCTTTCCCCAGATTAGGGAAGTTCTCAGCTATAATTTGTTCAAATAAACCTTCTGCCCCTTTCTATCACCTTTCTTCCTCTAGAACTCTTATGATACAGATATTATTTTATTTCATGGAATCACTTAGTTTTCTAATTCTCCCCTTGTGGTCTAGTAATTTTCTTTCCCTCTTTTTTTCAGCTTCATCATTTTCCATAATTTTATCTTCTATTTCACCTATTCTCTGCTTCTTCTGTCCTCACTGTCACTGCATCTAGTTTATTTTGCATCTCATTTATTGCATTTCTTAATTCATTGTGACTATTTCATAAGTCTTTGATCTCTGCAGCAATAGACTTGCTGTTGTCTCCTATATTTTTTTCAAGCCCAACTATTAGTCTTATGACTGTTATTCTAAATTCTAGTTCTGATATATTGTTTATATTTGTTTTGAGCAATTCTCTGGCTGTCACACCATCCCTTCCCATTCTCAGTCTTCCATAAACTTTTGGTTAAATCAGCAATGTTTACATTATTATAATTTTATAAATATTAGTCATTGCTAATCCAAATAATATACTACTATTTTAATAGTACACCACCTTTAGTTTGTCTTGGAGTTGTTAATTGCTTTTAGCTTTTCTTAGTTTTCTATGTGCCTATAAACATTTACTACATGGCTCAGCAGAGCTGGGTAATGCTTAGTAATAATTTTCCCTAAACATTCAAAGATATCATAATGTCTGTAGTTTGACTTGTTATTTTTCCTAGGAACTGCTCCCTCCCAATTCTCTAACTTCATGCTCTCTTATAGACTTTTGCTCTCCAGGCCCGCTGAACAGCTGCTGCCCTGGTGCTTCTTGGTAAATCTTCTATGTTGAAGCTCCAGTTTTCTGTATACCCTGTCTACCTCTCTCTTTCATTTATTCTGCTGAAATGTGGCCTCTGGTAACCTTCCAAGAAGGGGGAAAGGAAATGAACAGTAAACTTTTGAATTATTAGCTGTCTGAGAATATTTTAATTTTACTCTTCACTTGACTAGTAGTTTGGGTGAGAATAGAGTACAAGGGCAAATATAATTTTCCATGGGAAGTTGGAAAGCATCATTCTTTGGTCTTTTAGTGTCCAGTCTGGCCGGATTGGACACTAAATTCCAAATGCTATTATGAGTCCATTCCTTTGATTGTGTTGTGTTTTACTCTTTGTTTTTGCATTATTTCCTGGAAGCTGTTAGAGTCCCTATTATGTCTCTTGTTCTGTAATTTTTAAGTCATTATCCCAGTCATTCTGAGAAATGTTAACATGCATAATTTATGTCTCTCTATTTTTTTTGTTCATTATTTCGAAGGTAATGTAAGGGTGAAGTTTTTTAATTGTTGGATTTTCAAACTTTAAGATTGATTCTCAAAGACTATCATAGTTTATCTTATCTGTAACATGTTCTTTTCTAAAGAATTGACTTGGTTTTATCTAGTAGCACTTCTGATTTTAATTCCAATTGTGTTTTAATTTAAAAGCCCAATTTTATTATCTTTCTTTCCTAATGGCGGTTATGCTTGTTTATGTCTTTTAACATTTATTGCTTATTAATTTTTTAGACACTGAGTCTTCTCTTGATTCTCAATAATATTATATATATAGCATATATATAGGGCATATATATATATATGTATATGTATTTATCTGTTCTCTGCATTTAGTTTTTTTTTTTTCTTTTTTAACATTTTTGTTGGGGTTTGTTTTGAGTTTCTTTGGCTTTTCCTCTTTATATTGAAAACATTTTTTAAATAACAATTGATCTTGATCTGTCCATTCCTATACCAAATGCACCAAAAAGCTCACTGGAGGTGAGTGCCTTGTGGGAGAGTGGTCTTGTTAGTGGGCAGATTAGTTACATCTATACTGAGCAGGAAGAGAGCCAGCCTTCTAATTGAAGGGCCACAAAATGCCCCAATGAAGACTTACTTTCTTGGGCTATAGAGTGATACCCAAGATGACCTCTCCTTTAGCGCCTTGTCCAGGATGCAAAGGAAGATCCCTAAATCCAAATTCTAGGCAAGAAAAGGAGAAGGGTCCCAAAAGTGTGGAGTTTTTAGACTCCCTTGAATCCCATTTTCACTCTTACATGCCCTCTTGCTCTGAATAGACAGCTTTTGTCCCATCAGTACCAGAGTACATGGGGAATAATCCTCTGACCACAGGCATGGGGAAGCAGACCTGGGATGTTCCAGCTGCCCTGTATTGAGTGTTCAAACCAATCTATCTCCCTAGTCCTCATATTCTTCACTTTCTCGCTATAATTTCTTGATAACAATTTCCGTTAATTGTTAAGATTATGAAAGGCTTTGGGGCAAATTGCCTTATTTTTTCATGGTTTACCTGCTGGCAACTGGATTGTTATGTTACCCGAACAGATCAGTTATTTCTTCTCCTGCTTTTCATCCCCCAAATATTTATTAAATTCTTTATATTTTCTCCTTTTATGTTATTTGTACTGTGGGTTAATACAAAAAAAATATTTTCTGTAGTGTCGTTTCTGAGTTTTAGTGCTAATCCTTCAGAGTGTAGTGGTGTCAACAATCTTCCTTTCCTTCTCATCACACCCTTTAAGGTACAGTGTTCCATTTTCATAGAAGTTGTGTTGTCATACATCCTATTCAGATTTCCAGAACATTGAAAAAATGTCTTTGGGTCTTGGTTTCACAGGTGATCTCTAACTTTGCCTCGTTAGTGTGATACTAACCATGCTCCCTTTCTTCTATCTGCATAAAATTCTGAGGCCCCTTGTTGGTTCTTCTGTGTTTAGTTTAGCTGCATTCCATTTGACTGCTGTTTGAAATCTCTCCTAAGGTCTATGCGATTAGGCTTGTGTGTGCAGTTCTTCACACCCTTGCCTGCTGAGCCCATGCTGCTGAGCTGTGGTGGGAGCAGACACTATGAAGCGTCTATGTTCACTGTGAAGTGAACTCCTTATTGAAGAGGCTGCTTCAGACGCCTATTTCCAACACTTTCCCTAGGTTTTCTTCTTCTCCTTCCCTTCTTCTTTTCTCCCTATCCCACTTTTCTCCTTGGATCATGTACAACACTGCCAGACCCCACTACTTCTTTCCAGATAGTGCTAAGGGATCCACTGTCTCTTTCTGGCTAGAATTGAAGCATTCATTGGTATGTTTGGGTGTATCAGACTGGCCCTGGAGGACTGTCAGAATAGTAATCACACAATATCACACATGGCTCACTCACTTTTTCTTTCTTTTTTTTTTTTTTAAATTTTTTTTTAATGTTTTATTTATTTCTAGGAGAGAGAGAGACAGCGTGAGCAGGGGAGGGTCAGAGAGAGAGAGGGAGTGACAGACTGAAACAGGCTCCAGGCTCTGAGCTGGCAGTCAGCACAGAGCCCGACGCGGGGCTCGAACCCACAAACCGCGAGATCATGACCTAAGCGAAAGTCGGACGCTTAACCGACTAAGCCACCCAGGCGCCCCTCACTCACTTTTTCTAATGTTCAGGTTTGTGCAGGTATTGCTGTTGTGTGTGCTGAGAGGGAGGAGATAAATGGTAAAGGTGTTCCTAGTTTCCTAGTGCTGAGCAGAGCACTGATAGACTAATGATTCATGTTAGTGTATATAAAACTTTGTAGTAGGGAGATTTACAGTGAATGTTTGCACTGGTGACTTTCTGCTCAATTTTCAGTGTTATTTCAAATTCTGGTCATCTTTCTGACTTACTAAATACTTTTAAGGGACAAGTCAAGAGGTATTTTTAAGTCTTTTGCAAGACACCATTTTCAATGGTAACTTCACATATTTTGTTTTTAATGTTTATTTATTTATTTTGAAAGAGAGAGAGAGAGAGAGTAGGCTGAGGAGCTGCAGAGAGAGAAGGAGAGAGAGAATCCCAAGTAGGCTTCATGCTGTCAGCACAGAGCCCAACATGAGCTCTTAAGATCATGACCTGAGCCAAAATCAAGAGTCAGATACTTAACCAACTGAGCCACCCAGGTGCCCCTATATAGTTTTATTTAGATTTTAAACACTAATGTTATGTTCAACATTTTCATTTATTCACCAAATATGATAAACTCTGTTCATTAAGAGTGAAGTGTATAATATAATATATAATATATAATATAATATATAAATATAGATATAATATACTATAGATATAATATCTAATATATTCCTAATATAATACAAAAATAATTAGTTGGTGCAATTTCAATCAAAATTGCACCAGCATACTTCTCAAAGCTAGAACAAACTATCCAAAAATTTGTATGGAACCACAAAAGACCCCGAATAGCCAAAGTAATACTGAAAAATAAAACCGAAACGGGAGGTATCACCATCCCAGACTTTAGCCTCTACTACAAAGCTGTCATCCTCAAGACAGTATGGTATTGGCACAAAAACAGACACATAGACCAATGGAACAGAATTGAGAACTCAGAAGTGGACCCAAAAGTATACAGCCAACTGATCTTTGACAAAGCAGGAAAGAATATCCAGTGGAAAAAACACAGCCTTTTTAACAGATGGTGTTGGGAGAACTGGACAGCAACATGCAGAAGAATGAAACTAGATCATTTTCTCACACCATGCACAAAAATCAACTCAAAATGGATAAAGGACCTGATCGTGAGACAGGAAACTATCAACACCCTAGAGGAGAAAGCAGGAAACAACCTCCTTGATCTCCACCGCAGCAACTTCTTACTTGACACATCCCCAAAAGTAAGGGAATCAAGAGCAAAAATAAACTGTTGGGACCTCATCAAGATTAAAAGCTTCTGCACAGCCAAGGAAACAACCCAGAAAACTAATAGGCAACCAACGGAATGGGAAAAGAGAGTTGCAAATGACATATCAGATAAAGGGTTAATATCCAGAATCTATAAGGAACTCACCAAACTACACGCCCGAAAAACAAACAACCCAGTGAAGAAATGGGCAGAAGATATGAACAGACAGTTCTCCAAAGAGGACATCCAGATGGCCAACAGACACATGAAACGATGCTCAGCATCCCTCCTCATCAGGGAAATACAAATCAAAACCACACTGAGATACCACCTCACGCCAGTCAGAGTGGCTAAAATGAGCAAATCAGAGAACTCGAGATGCTGGCGAGGATGTGGAGAAACGGGCACCCTCCTACACTGTTGGTGGGAATGTAAACTGGTACAGCTCCTCTGGAAAACAGTGTGGAGTTTCCTCAGGAAACTAACAATAGAACTGCCCTATGACCCAGCAATAGCACTGCTAGGAATTTGCCCAAGGGATACAGAAATGCTGAGGCATAGGAGCACATGGACCCCAATGTTCATAGCAGCACTCTCCACAATAGCTAAAACATGGAAAGAGCCTAAGTGTCCATCAACAGATGGATGGATCAAGAAGATGTGGTTTATCTATACCATGGAATACTACATGGCAATGAGAAACAATGAAATCTGGCCTTGTGTAGCAACATGGATGGACCTTGAGGGTGTTATGCTGAGCGAAATAAGTCAGGCAGAGAAGGACAAATATCATATGTTTGCACGTATAGGAGGATTAGGAGGAACTTGACGGAGGAACAAGGGGGAGAAGAAGGGCGGAAATGGTGGGGGAAAGGGAGAGAGGCAAACCATGAGAGACTCTTGAATGCTGACAAAAACTGAGGACTGATGGATGTGGGGGGGAGGGGGGATGGGCATGGAGGAGGGCACTTGTGGGGATGAGCACTGAGTGTTATGTGGAAAGTAATTTGTCAATAAACTATTTGTAAAAAATAATAATAATAATAAAAGAAAATAAATAAAAGAAAACAAAAACAAAAACAAAAAATAATTAGTTTGTCATGCTAATGTATAGGTTCACAACCCTTCAGGAGCTTTCCTGTGTAATCCAGAATCAGAGCACAGGGAGGGAGGGAAGAAAGAGGCAGGCCATGTGAGGTTGGTAGATGGAAGTTTTATGGGTTTTTTTTATTTTTTAATGTTTATTTATTTTTGAGAAAGAGCACAAATGGGGAAGGGCAGAGAGACAGGAAGACACAGAACCAAAGGAGGATCCAGGCTCTGAGCTGTCAGCACAGAGCCCGACACGGGGCTTGAACTCACAAACCATGAGATCATGACCTGAGCCAAAGTGGGATGCTTCACCAACTGAGCCATCCAGGTGCCAAAAATATTAGTGGCAGTTTTAATACTAGCAAAAGGAGTTTTTTATATGAGATTTGTCTTGGGTGGCAGAAGACAAATGGATCCCTGTACCAGCCCTTCAGATCTTAAAAGCTTATAAAGAGGCCCTAACTGGACTCAGTCATGTATAACATGCCGGTATTTTCAACATCACTTCACCATCTCAAGGTTGTGTTCTTAGAACATCCTCTGGGAGGGGGAAGGGGAGTACAATCAACATTCGAGTACAATCAACATTCCAAAGACAAGATGCAGGGTGAGGGGCCTCCAAGTGCTGGGGTCCAGCTCACAGGTCAATTGATAGTCACGCCTTTTTGATCACATTTCCCAATGCAATGTTTCTAGAAGGACAAAAACAATTACTTACTGATATTTCCCCTTCTACATTCTTAATGTCATGCAAAAACCCTACAGCAAAATATCAGTTGTCATCCTTTGTGAAAAGAAAATTCAGTACCTATGAAATGAGGTGGTTAGAAGAAGAAAGGGGACAGATATAGAGAAAACAGGTTAAAGTTTTATTTTTAAATTCCACTAGGGTCTATCTGAGTTTTTTTTCTGTTTTTTTTTTGTTTGTTTGTTTGTTTGTTTTACTTAGTGAAGGTTGTAACTGCTGTTATAGACAAAAAAGAAAATTAAAATGGAGAGCAGATTATGCCTCATAAAAATGTAAATAAGAAATACCTAATAGGAAAACTTTAGCAGTAAAGTGTCTCTGAATGTTATTTCATTGGCCCATGTTAGAATAATAGTATCCCTATCACGATGCAGTACCTAAGAGCAGACCCTACCTTAGTGTAATGTTGGTGGAGTTATTTAGTGTATCTGATTCTCAGTTTTCTCCTGTGCAAATGCACAACTGTAGGTTTGTAATGGGAATTAAATAAAGTATGTTACAGCATGTGGTAGCCCATGGTGCACAGTTAAGTAAATAGTTAAAAATGAGGTAAGTTTTTGTTAAAAATAAATTCTGTGTATTCATACTCTGAGAAATTTTTCTTTTCATGGATTTTAATTTGTGGCTTTAATAAATGTGTCCTCCTTTCTTCAGTTTGGTAGCCCATGCGATATGGATTACTTGCTTCTACTTCCTCACTAGAACTAATAAAAGAAATGATGTTGTATTGATTAGACAGCAATGAGCTTTATATCCATAATTCCTAGAATATTGTAAGTGCATAATAAACATTTATTGAATGAATTAATACCAAGAATTAAATGGGCCCTTCTTTATTTATTAAGACCACATGAGTTTAACTGTAGAATATCTGAATAATGCTTAAGGACTACCAGTTATCTCTAAGCCTCAGTCTTCAATATTAAATATAGATGAAGTCTACTGATATAGATAATTTATCCATTCCATTAAGGGCTGGGAATGTTTCCCCTATTCCTTAGGTAGAAAACAGTTTAGATATTCTTCATGAAAGAGTTACCTCCCCTTGTATGTAAACATCTGCAATGGTGAGTATTATACTCTTGTACCCCTATCCAGTAGGTGATATTCAAGGCTCTGGGCTCATTGAGAGGTTTAAGGAATTACAACATGTACTCCCTATCTCTAAAGGCTTATTAGACATTTGGAGATATATACTATAGAACTCAAAAAATTTTCAGTGTGTTAATTGAATAGTATACCCAGACTCTACAGATGGAAGAGATATGGTTGAACAATGATTTTATAAAGAAATTGACACTTGAGTTGGGCTCTGAGGGAAAGGTTGCATCTACTATGAAGATAAAGGTAAATGAGAAGAGGAGAGAGAGTGAACAAAATGGAGGAGATAGGAATAGGCATGGTACAGTCAGAGTTCTTGAAGTTATTGTAAATCTCTTTTCTGTTTAAAATGAGCATTGGTTTATTCTTACAGAAGTTTGTTAGCAGTGAGCATATTTTAATTTGATGATGTTTCTGGGGAGTGATATGAATACATTGCCACTAAAAATGTTAGGGAGTAAAAACATGATAATGCGTGTGAAATAAGCAAAATTAGAATTCAGGCATATCTAGACGTTGAGTACATTTTTTTTCCTTCACATTTTCCTTCTCATCCTTGGTTTAGGCTGTATTTATGACTTGTATCCCCCTCGTAGTCTTTCAATGGGAATCATTTAAGCCTATTTAAACCATACCAGAAAAATAAAACTAGAGGTGATTCAGCTGAGGGGAGTTACAGGTGGGGTTCTCTTGGTAACAGATTCTGATATGAAGGGAAGCCTGGAAAAAGTTTGTTAGGGAATGCTCTTGGGACATCTGTGGAAGATAAGGAAAAGAAGTAGGGTTTGGCCAAGGGAGAACTTCGGTTTTGCTGCAGCCTTACTGAATGCCCCACGGAACCCCACAGGTTGCTCTGAATGGGGCTGGCATTTCTCAGTTAGCCCGTGATGTGGTGAGGGGCCAGGACGGACGTAGGACTGGTATTGAGGCAGCTTAATACAACACGGGTAATTTCTTGAGAGACATGAGACCAGTGTGCTGTTAGCCCTCTTCCTGTTTCTGGAGGAGACTGCAGGAGGCAAGGCCATTTGGTGGAGATCTGGATGCCAAAAGCATCATTTTGCCCGAATGCAGATTCAGGTAAAAGGTGTTGATCATTCAGGCAACATTGCCAATGCCGGTCTCCAAGGGTCACTATCCCTTTACCTAATAAAGAGACCTCTCCCATCTGGAGAGGGAGGTCATGATGGCTGCAAAGAAGGGACTGGACCCATACAATATGCTAGCCCCAAAGGCAGCTTCAGGCACCAAGGACGACCCTAATTTAGTCCCATCTATCACTAACAAGCGAATAGTGGGCTGCATCTGTGAAGAGGACAATAGTGCCGTCATCTGGTTCTGGCTGCACAAAGGCGAAGCCCAGCGGTGCCCTAGCTGTGGAACAAGCTGGTGCCCCACCAGTTGGCCCACTGAGCCTTTGCACTAACTTACTCAAAATGTGCTGTAAAGTTTCTTCTTTCCAATAAAGACTAGCCATTGGCTCCTTCAAAAAATAAATAAATAAATAAATAAAAAATAAAAAAAAATAAAGAGATGCTGTGGGGCCTGTGTTAATACGCTTGGGCTGCCCCAACAAAATACTTCAGACTGAGCCACCGAACAATGAAATTTTACATCCTGTCAGTTCTGGAGGCAAGATCAGGGTTTTAGCAAAATCAGTTTCTTGTGAGAGGTCTCTTTCTGGCTTACAGACAGTGGCCATTTTCTCTGTATGTCCTCACATTGCCTTTCTTTATGAAGTCACTTAAAGTTCCTCACTTCCTGGGGCTTCTGAGTGGCTCAAGTCTGTTAAGGGTCCGACTTCAGCTTAGGTCATGATCTTGTGGTTTGGGAGTTCAAGTCCCGTGTTGGGCTGTGTGCAGTTCAGAGCCTGGAGCCCGCTTGGGATTCTGTGTCTCCCTCTCTCTCTACCCCTCTCCCACTCGTGCTCAGTTCTCTCTTTCTCTCAAAAATAAACATTAAACATTTTTTAACTTAATTACTTTCTTACAAATGTATGTATTTGGTCCATCTCCAAATACAGCCACACTGGGGGATGGGGTTTCAGCATATAAACTTGGTGAGGATGGGGGTCTATAATAGGGCAAGTTAACTCAGATTTTCAGATGGATTTCCTTACGAAACTCAAGAAATATAACTTAGAAATGATTTCTGCTCCCCTAAAGAAGTGGGGTATTTTTTTAACCTTGATTAAAAAACAAAGTAAAGCGACAAAAAATAACACTAATCTGATTCAATCAACCTCATAAGTTTTCTCTGTATTACCCTTTTGAAAATTGCCTAGAGTGGCTTGTTATTAAAAATAATAATTATCATTCATTTACTCAGTAAGTATATTTAAGTGACTACTGTGGACCCCATGCATTTCAATTTATATTTTAATTTACCACCCATCCTCATTCAAAATTACTGACATACCTTATGAAAATTAGAACAATCTCAAATAGTTATTATGGTTAATTTTTTATTTAAAATGAACTTTTATTAATGCCAGCATTAAAAAGGTTTTTGTTATGTATAACATGAAAATTCCTGGAGTTGTAGTTAGAAATTACAGTAATTTGCTTTACTTTTTCCAAGATGGGGGATAGGTTACAAAACATTTAGTTGAATTGATTGATGATTGTGGAAAACAAATTTTTGTAATTAAAATCATTGGGTTAAATGGAATCTTTTATAAACATAAGTATCACAGTATGCCTCAATAATATTTGACCTTTTAATTATCAAGCATATGCTCTGCTCAAGTCTTAATGGTCTGAGGGGAATTCACTACTTAAAACTGAGCCCTCTCCTTTCCTTTTGAGTGTTTATATATATGACAGTGCAACATAGAAAGACACGAGTTCCTTTGGTATTTGGATAGAAGAGCAAGAGGGATTGAAAATCTTACCCTGTAAATAGTGAGGAAATATTTTATAGATTTTTTGAGGAGCTGGGGAGGGGAAGAATGTTTATATAATGGATGGGGAACTAAGATGAAATAGAGTAAAAATTTTTACACTACAGCGTTCTGAGTATTTAATGAGCCTTCCATGTCCTATTTGACTTTCTCTTTTGTGTTTAGCGGTTTATAGATAATGATAGATAAGGTTTTGAGACTCTCCTCTAAACCTGACCCTCCTGGCAAGTTATTCATAAAATCCACAGCACACATTCTTCCAGCCATTGCATTGGGGATCAAATCACATTTTAATCTTTTGTTTCTGGAATATTTCAGCTGGAGGGTAGAGAACAATTCTATTGTTCTCTTCTGTGACAGCTTTATGTATTCTTCAGAGGCTAATGAGCAGTAGAATTTCTTTTCTTCTCTTTTCTTCATTTCTTCATATTCTAGCTTTTAAAAATTCGTGGATGAGATATGTGACTTGTCACATCCAGGCACTAACATTACCCTCCTATTGAATATGGGACTATCTAGCCATACTTCTTAAATGGATTCTGACCTAAAGGATAAAACAATCACAAAAGTTCCTCTTTTGTGAAGTTCATCTGAACTAGTTGGGATTCAGTCCTGCTGAGGGTGTTGTTTCACATACATCATCAATTAGAAGCAAATGGATATTGGTTTGTTTGTGGTGCAAATGGATATTTGGAAAACCACATGTTATGCTGTGATATCTATATATCAATATATTTGTATCTCTATATATTCTTTCAAGTAATGTGTCAGTCAAACATTGTTTGGTCAAGGGCTCAAACTATGAAACAGCCATAAAGTAAAGAAATTACGTGGGGCCAGAATAGTAAGGAAGATTCATAGAAGACATAGATTAACAGTAAATCCTTAAATGACAGAAATATGTATCCTGAAAATGAAGGTGCAGACAAGTGTGGGAGTAGGACTAATTAGATTCTGTTTCAGAAACCCTGGGGCGATAGATCTATGTCTAAATTGCTCAGAGGTGCTATGTTGAAAGCAGGCTGGTCTTTATCTAGTTCACCATTTTACTTTTGATACCTGGTTCCCAAGAGATATTTGTTCAATGAATGGATGGATGTAAATTCAAGTATGTGAAAAAGCCAGAGATAAGGCTAGGTGGGCAAGGATTATTTTCTGACCACTTTTAAATAAATATTTGACTTTGTAAGGGAGGCTTGTAAGTCATTTCATTCAACTGACCACTTGCCCTTTTCTGCCTGACAGCCAGATATACTAGTGACTTGATGTTCAATCCCCTTTTCATCTACAATCTTACAGCCTCAAGCAGATAATGCCATTTTGCCATGATGAGAGTCATGTACAAACTAGTGTTTTCTTCGATTGAACTTTTGAGGGAGAGAGGTTACTGATATCTAGAGCTTAGAGCAAAATCCAAAAAGAAGCTGAAAAGACGTGAGAGAGAGAGAGGGAAAAAAAAAAATCCCACCGAACGACATTTCTGTGCTTTACACATCTTCTCACAACAAAGACGTGCTTAGAAGCCAAATTGTTGCTTTATCAGGAGACAGTCTGGATAGCAAGGAAAGCACCCAAGCAGGTCAATAGAAATAGTCCGTGAGCTGAACTGGTACTTTGACCCCTGTCTAACTTTCATACCCAAGGCAAGTGTGGATGCAGGTTTGACATTCTCTGATTCAGGTGAAAGTCAGAAAATGTTACACCTGCCTCAATCTTTGTAAAAGTTTAGCAAGCCACCAGAGTAAGATAGATTACTGTAATAGATTTTTAACTGTTCCCCACCTATATGTGTGATCCAGCTCAAATTCTTTCCCACACTATTGTCAGATGCATGGTTGGAAAAGAGGAATCTGACTGGCCCTATGAAATCTTTCAATATACCCTATGGACTTCTGTGTAATATTCAGTCATTAGAATAGAGTACAGAACCCATCAGGCACCCGGCATTTCCCTACCCTCATTTTCTTTAATGAGCATTTATTGAGTACCTACTGAGTATCTGAAACTGGGCTCATTGCAAGGATCCACTGATGAATAAGGAATATAGACCTGTGGCGCCATTTCCCCCCACTTCTTAGCCCTAATCTTAAGGATATTTAAACGGACCCTTTTGCCTTTTTGAATAATAATCTTTGTGCCCACCTCACCTTCTTCCAATTTTTTGCTTGAGTCATACTTGTTCTTCATCCAGGCCCCTGCCCCCTTGTCATTCTCTGTGACCTACATGCCAGATGCATATCTTCTGTCTGCTGCAGACATTGTGTTTTCCTGTTTTGTAACCCCCTGCGTGATGTGCTTTTCTATGACAGGAAAGCCAGTTTTTCATCTCTATCCCCAGCAATTTGCACAATGCCTGCCACATAGTAGGTACTTTATAAAATTTTGTTTCCCTTTTTTGATCAAATCCTTTTTTCAGATAATTTCTTAGATGACAGGGATTTTATCCATTCCCACAGCAAACATTTCTTAAGAATATGCTGTGTGTCAGTCATTACATTAACCACATTTCACTCTCCATGTCTTCAGCGACAGTGGTGTTGAAGAAAGATAAGCTCAAATGTGATACTGTCAGTCTTACATCTTGGTAGAAATGCTTCTCAGACTCAGATCCACGTGACCCCAAAACTCATGCTTGCTCTTTTTTTTTTTTTTTTTTTTAAGCCTTACTTCTTCATCTGGGCATATTTTATTGGAAAGTAAGAATATCCTACAGTTTAAATTCCATTGTAAACAACCCCATAAGACAAGTTCACTTGTCACTTGATTATAATGAGCATACTGTTAAAGATTCCTTTTATAGTCCAGATATAAACATAAGAAAATGGGCACTTAGGGCTTTTTTGTTTGTTTGTTTTTCCTGTTTGTTAATAAATCATTGGATGGAAAAAAGACTCAGGCTCACCTCCCCACCCCACCCCACCCCAAATGCTGAAGGAGAGAGATGCTGAATAAGCTGTGCTCTCCTGGATCGAATGTACCAACGTTGGTTTGTTGAGAGAAGCTGCTTTGTTTCTCTCTTCAGTCACTCTTCTAATGGGGGTCTATGGGGAAAGATTTTTCCCCCTGTTTCATGTCCCTGTTGTAAATTTTATATAAATCCAGGAGTTTACTTGGTCTGTATATATTGTAGAAACAAGAATGGATGAGTGGGGGCTGAGGCAAACACAGAACAGAGTTAAAGCTACAGCTGATTTTTACCAGTGTTTGTGCAGCTGATTAAAGATGGTTATAAATTCTTTGACATTCTTTCCATAGAGAAGTGAGGTTTATTTCTCCCTCCCCTCAATTTGAGCAGACTCTGGCTACTTTGAGTGATATGATACAGTAGAAGAGATACATTGGTAGTTTCCAGGCCCTTAATACATTGATAGCTGCTACTTTCTGAGTCTCAGAACTTTCACTGTTGGAACTCCATCCATCATGTGAGCAGCACAATGTGATGACCAGGTAAAGAGCCTGCCGGCATTGGGTGGGGGTGGGGGGTTGGAAGGAGCCCACTGAACCTAGTCTTCTAGAGTTCCTTTCAAGTAGCCTCACTTGAACTTCCCCTCCACCCACAAGACCAGATCAGCCATCAGCAGAATACTACTGAGTAATAGCAAGCAATCAATGCTACATTCTTCTGGGAGCAGCAGAATCTTCCAGATGAAACTTTCCAGTGAATTCTTCAACTATGTTAATCCCCTAAAGTCTGAGGTAGTTTGTTGGTGATAATAGGTAACTGGAACAGTTTGTACCTTGTCATCAATAACAATTACTTCAAATGATTGCACATCTACTGCAAGACTCACTGGGGCTGACTGGATATATTGTATTTTCCTTTTCTTTGATGATCACCAGAATATACATGTTAGCTAATGGAGAAAATATGGGTTACTCATGTGTTTTTCTTAAAAAAAAAAAACAAAAAAAAACCTCTCTAACTGATGGTAGTCATCTATATTTATTTACCATATGAAAACTTCCAAACTACATTTATGTCTATTGTCTCTAGGTATTCTTATCAGATGTCTATCATGGTTGTTGGTCAAGTGTGGTTTATGCCATCTTGCAGATGGTGAAGCTGAGGCACAGAGGTCTGATTACCTGTCTGTGGTTACACAGTTAAGATTCCCGGAGCACACTGTATTTTACCTTTGCAAAAATTCTCAGATTAATGACTTTAAGAGAATTATCTGTTTAGTATCCATCATACCAACTAGACTTTAAGTTCTAAGAGGTCAACAAACTTTTCTCATTCACCACTCTATACTTAGAACTTAGTCCAGTGCCTGACAGAAAATGCACACTTAGTATTAGTTGAATGAATAAATTAATCAAGAATGGCAGAGCTCTAAAACCTAGGTTTCCCAATTCAGAAGTGCAGTCTCTTTCCATTATACCAATGAGTGATGAGAGGGCAAGAGCCCTCCCCTCTCCCTGTTCCCTTTTACAGGAGAGCATATCTTTGTGCAGGAATTATGGTTTTTGAAACAATTTCCTAGTAATTCTGATAGCCTCCTGTTGAGAACTAAAACACAGCATTCTTCTTCTTCTTAATCACATTGTTACATGTGATTGTACAGAAGGAAATGGCCTGAGAAAATACAGTGGTTTTATCCTTGGAAAGAAAATACCTAAAAGCTAAGGGCTCTACTTTCATGATTAAAGGAATGGAAGATTGAGGGCATACAGAGAATCAAGTTAAGTAATCAACAATGATATGAGAAGACAGTTCACTTTTAGGAAATTTACTACTTCTTAGCGAGAGGGTACTGGAGCCCTCATAAAGGTAACTCAGTAAGTTGCTTCTACTGTTGCTTTACTAAATGCTTCTGAACTCTAAAATGTCCTTGAACTAAATATCAAGTCCTACCAATTGATAATGATCCCCAGGAACTGTCTGCAGGTCAGCACACTGGAGGCATAAGGAGCTACCTCCTAAGGTCCCTTTTCTTGCCTTTTGTGCTTCTCAGGATTCCCAGGCAATTGAACAATGGGAATAACTTGCTGATAATTCAAGGAGGGAGTGCTATGAACCTTGCGTTTTTGGCTAGCCCAACTCACACATGGGTTTCTTGGATTTGCATGTCTGGGATGGATATGGCTCCATATATCTATAACTTATAGGTAATGTTTCATCAGTTTGGAGTAGGCTAACAGAATTGGAATAATTTTTCTCTAATTTCTTAGACAAGTAGCTGCTTCTTTCTGGAGTCAAAACTAGCCCCTCCAATGAGGAGGAAAGAAAGGAAGGAGGGAGGGAGGGAGAGAGAGAGTAAAGAGAGAAATAGAAAGAGAGAAGATGGAAGAAGTAGAAAAGAGGGTAAAAAGGAAAAAAAAAAAAAAAGGAGATAGGAGAGAAGAGGGAGAGAGGCGAAGGCGGAGAATGACCTTAGCTCTAAGAAAAAATAACTTCCTGACAGTGTATATGTATACATCCACACACCTCAGTGAAAACACTATTGGATTGTAGTTGTGCATAAAATAAGGTGCATTGTAGCTTGACCACTTTTAGTAGACTACTGATAGATTATCAGATACCTAACACCAAATTACAAGATAATACCAGAAGTTGCCATCTAGATTATCTCAGCTGTAACTGAGGAAGAAGATAGAAGAATCACAGCATCCTGAGGATGTCTGTGAACTGTGTTCTACACCTTTTAGTCCTAAGAGAAGTGACATTCCTCCAAAACAGTGGTACTGAGAATCATAAGGATGGTTCCCAGACACCAAAGGATTGTTTAAATATATCTTGTATGACCTCCTTACTAAGTTTGGGAAGTGTGCAACCTTTTAAAGATGTTTATTTTTATTTTTATGCCAAAGTTAACTATTAGAAATATTTGGGGAAAAGCAATGATGACACTAAAAGTGCCCAAAAGCTCACCTTTCAATGATAAATTCTGTTAACAATTTGGACTACCCCCTATTTTTTTGTTGTTGTATTGAACAAAAATAAATTGTACTAAAGCAACATTCCATAAAGGGAACAGTTTACCTGTTGTGTCCCATTTTAGGCAAAATGCTCTTGTTTGCAGTAGTCCCATGGAGTCCAGCAAAATAATAACTTTCTATACCAATTTTAAAGGCTATTTTAATGTAGGACTTTAAAAAATGAACAAAAGAATCTACTGCAAATGATTGGACATAGACCTAGTAATGATTTTATGTACAGTTTATTATGAAGAAGACATTACCATGACTGTATTTTATAAATTATAATAAGTATGTCAAAGAGTCTGCTATAAACTTTTTATTCCTCATCACCAAAGAACAAAAACCCTATGAGCTGTGGCTAAGAAAGTAATCATTGTTATCATCCATTCTAGATTCCTATTCCTCCAAATTTTATTAACCCTCTTTGATATGCTTTACACCACTTGTGTACTATGCTGATTTATGATGTGATGCACAATTTTTTTTAAAAAAAAAAGATCCTTAATTAATCTCTTAACACTTTGTAACCAAAGTTACTCAGAGAAGTCTGTATTTGATTAATTAGTGTGCTGCTTCTACATTTTGTAGATGCTGTATATTGCTTGACATACCCTATCAATACCTGCTCTATAAATTTAATGTTGTAGCTTCCCTCCTCTCTCACCTCTGTGCTCTCTGCTGTTGCCACTTTATTTTCTTGTCAATTAGCATTATGTTGTCTATCAGAGGAAAAGTGGATGTTTTAGATATTTTAGGACAGGAAAATAATTTTCTCTTTCCGATTTGAGATGCCTAGCTGGTAGATGCTGCAATTTGTATAGTTTATTGCTCAATGCCACCACATTCTGTCCCCAGTCTATAGCAGCTTAGTGAAGTAATACTGCTTCATTTTTTATATAGTGTAATTTTTTAAGGATTGCCTAGTATTTTGAATATAATAATGCAATTATGGCCATATAGTATATTTTTATTCCTCCTCTTTACTCTTAACCTTTTATTATATCCTAAACATTTTTATACTTCCCATAAACTTAGAATGAACCAAAGATATATTATATTAACTCTTCCAAAATTAACATAAGTTAAAAAATTTATGTTACAAAATTAACATAAATCCACTTAAAAATTGGGAAGGAGAGGAAAGAAAACAAATTACAACACTGTCTTTTTTGTGCAACATAGATATTATTGTATTTAGCCATTTGCTTTGCACCAGAAATTATAAGTATATAGTTAAATGTCAATAAAATTTTTCATATTTAAATATTTTGAGAAGAGAATTTTTGTTTTCAGAACAATTAATAATAATATATTACACATTTTAAGCCATATCCAGAGGCACAACATATGGCAAGTTGGCTCACACAATCAATAATAAGGTGGGATCCAAAATGAGAGAGGATTCTTGTTCTCAAGAGATAAAAACAATATCATTCCTTATAAGGGCCTATCCCTGGGTAAATGGCTTATATCAGTATTCAACAATAAACGTTGATGACTCAGTGGTCCAGTTAGATCATATATTCTTAAATATGTAACTATTTTTAACTCACCATAATCTTTCTTTGATGACTTAGGAAGTTCTTTTGAAATGTGTTCATCATGTTTGGGATTATCTTATAGCATCATTTATCTCTGAACTATGAAAACACAAAATCACCTAGTATTAAAACTTCCAGTTAATAGACTATTGAATCAACCACTTTTGCATGAGCATCTATATGTATAGCTTCTATATCAGCACTTAACATGTAGTATTCACTTATGAAAATCTATAATTTTTATTCATTGTGCTATCTTTATATTTTTATTTTAGTATAAATATAAAAATTTATTTTAAGCTTTTACAGATTCAACTGTACATTCTTAAAAACATAGCTTGAACAGTTGAAGTGGAAATATTTATAATTTCAAAGGAATAATGTCCAGAAATTAGATTTAGTAGGTCAGGGTTGTGAATGGTTTTATAGCATTTTTCTAGCTTTTTTTTTGCCAATTTTATTTTTCAAAGTGGATGAACCAACTTACCTTACCACCAACAATATATGAGTATAAAAGTTCCATTCAAATTTTGGCGATATTTAATTGATATCACCACCAATTTAAGTTTTACTCCAGCTATCAAGTTTCTTCTTTATTTGATTTGAAATCATTGGTAAAGAGGTGAATGTTTATTTTATTTATTTATTTTTTTATAATTTTTAAAAAATTTATTTCTAGGAGAGAGAGAGACAGACACAGCGTGAGCAGGGGAGGGTCAGAGAGAGAGGGAGACACAGACTCTGAAACAGCCTCCAGGCTCTGAGCTGGCAGTCAGCACAGAGCCCGACACGGGGCTTGAACCCACGAACCGCGAGATCATGACCTAAGCGAAAGTTGGACGCTTAACCGACTAAGCCACCCAGGCGACCCAAAAAAGTGAATGTTTAAAGGCCTTACACTTTTGAGTACTTTGTTAGAAAGTTATGTTTGAGATATGCTCAGATCTATTTACTATAACACACTCCTGTTTAGACTAGTTCAGGATCATAATAGAATATTATTTTCTCTTTTGAATGAGAATCATTAAACATCTTACCTCCACTATTAAAATTAAAAAGTAATCCAGGATTTAGCAGAAAGATATTCAGAAGGAAATGCCCAGGCTGGAGCCAGAGGCTAGGTGCTGATATTTCCTTCTCCACATTCACCTCTGCAAGAGTGTTCTCACTCTTGCATGAGCTCTGCCTTCATATCAAGGCACTGACATATCAATACAACCCTGAAGTTTAGGTGATCATGGACACTAAATCCCTTCCCTTGGATTATCTTAGCACAACCAAAAAGAACAGAAAGGAATGAATTTGAGAGGCAGTTTAGCCTTTGTGCTAAAAATTAAAATTATATATATATATATATATATACACACATATATATGTAAAGAGATCATGGAATTCAAATATACAAAAAAGTATAAGGTGTAAGTTACAGCTTGTCCCCATCCCAATTTTCCTTCTCAGAAGTTGGCAGTATTACTTCTTTATGCATTCACAAGCAGTTTCTGCTCCCTCTTCTCTCACTCTGAACACATGATGATATTCTGTCTGGCTACTTGGAAATGATCAAAAGCTTTGGCCTTAGCAGAGACAGTAAATGGCAGAGACAGACTCAAAACCACCTGTGTGACCTTCAGAAAAAAAGTGGTTCAACTCTGTGAAGTTTATTTTTCATTTGTGAAAATGGAGGAAATGATGATTACCTCAAATGATTGGTGCAAATAAATCACTTAAAAAAGTGCAAATAAATCACTTAGTATAATGACTAGAACATAGATGGTCCAAAAAATGATCATTATTGTATGTATCATTATTAAATGTATTATTGCTATTTTTACTGATTTTATTATTGAGATATTGAAAACAGAAATGATGAGAGGAAATTCTAAAAACATAAACAAAGAGAAGTATCCTCAGTGAGGAATTCTGTTTCTAAATGCAGAGGAGTCCAGGAAGAGTTTTAGTTGACTCCTAATCTCTGTAGATGTTGGGGACTTCTTTCTGGTTCTTATCCAGGTCTCTTTTCTACCATAACAAGGTTGTCCCACACCATCTCCTAGAATGAAAAATTTTAAATCCTCAATTTCTTAGCTTCTTTTTTCTTTCTTGATGTTAGAGGAACTTACTGGACTTAATTGAACTCCCTCACCTTTCTGACCTAAGATGTCAGCTCTCCCTATCACTCTGGGCATTATTTATGAAAACTTGTTAATGGGAAACTCCCCAGGAAGAGATATGGTTATGAGAATGATAACTATACTTTGTTCATGCAAGCGAAACCCATGAGTTTCTCATGCTCCATGAGGGTAGGAAATGTGATGGTCTGTTTCACCAACTCATGTCTGGCACTTAGCAAAGTACTTCACATAGAATATGTATTTAGTAAGTGATTACTGAGTGACACATTTCTGGCTCACCTTCACTACAGTGGACACCTTCACTACAGAACTTGACTTTGGCTGACCTGGGTTCTAATTCTTCTGCCTATTAAACAGCCATGGTCCTCTTTTAAAAAATATATTTATTTATTTTATTTTTTATTTGAGAGAGAGAATGTGAGTAGGGCAGGAGGGTAGAGAGAGAGAGAGGATCTTGGGCTCCATGCCATGCTCAGCATGGAGCCTGATGCAGGGCTCCATCCCATGACCCTGGGATCATGACCTGAGAAGAAACCAAGAGTCAGATCCTCAACCAACTGAGCCATCTAGGTGCCCCCAGCCATGGTCCTTTAAGCATTATTAGGACATGGTTATTCCCGTCTCTTTAGTCCCTCTCCTCTAGATGTTTGTCACCCAGACTCTTTAAGAGACAAAGATAAAGAGTATTGCACCCAAAAAAACAAACAGACAAGCCAAACAAAACTCCAAAAGTCTTGTACCCTGTTCAGACAGGATGCATCAAACAGTTTTCTCCCTTGTTCTCATTCTGTTTGTACCGCATTCACATTGCATTAGCTTTTTTTCAGGTATAGGACACCTTCTTCAGCTAGTAAAATAAGATATAGAAATCTTCTTTGTTAATATTGACCCATTTTAAGTTTTTCAACATTAAAAATTGCCTACTTTCCCTTGCACTCCCTGCCACTCCCTTACCCTCCCTTTCCCCAAAAAAACCCACAAAGAGACAGTCATTATCCTTTGGAAATCTCATTTGTTTTTGTTTTATTTTGTTTCCTTGGGGGTATGTGTGGAATTATGGGCAAACATAAGCATTGTCTGTAAGAAGTTAAACTGCTTTAAAAAATTAATGTATATAAGCTATAACAACAGAGTGGTGAATCTATGCATATTAAGCTGATAACCCCCTCCTCCTCTTTCTCATTATAAATTACTTCTTATTGTGCCATTCTCTTATCTTTAAATCCTATCATAGGCAGAATATTCTTATTCCAATTGCTAACCATGATGGTAGTCTTTCTACATTATCTGCATAGAAAATGCAATTGCCATTTATAAAGACATATCAGAAGAAAGCATGTAATATATATTATATATGTGAAAACTAAACTTGGAATACTGTTCATAAATAGGAAGTAACTCTCAGTGAATTAATCAATTAGGATCATCCTAGGGCTTCTATTATGATAGATAATGAAGGATAGCAATTTAGCTTCTGTTTTTACTCTTTTAAGATTGTCATTAATGGAGTGATTGGTACACAGTTATACCAGGAAAGTTGCAATTGATTTTTATTTACATTTTTTTATTCAAGAATATTGTCTCAGATAAGTAGTAATTACTATAATAAAGAAACTCTTTATTACAAGAAGCTAAAAATATTGATAAGGGGAGGGTGCTTCCAATTTATGCACTAATTTCTGTCTTTTCCAAACTTAAAACTCAGCTCCTTCCTATTTTTTTAAAACGTTGCCGTTTTTACACATTAAATATAAAAGATACTATATTGTATGAAAATAAATGTGGATATTCCAAAATATGTGAGTACAAGGATAGCCCTCCTATGGAGGGAGTCTGAACTCTAGAGAATGTTCTGGAACATGCCGAAGTCTCTTTTTGTCTGTTTGCCACCTTTCCATACTGTTGGGGCAGGAGTGAGGGGAAGGAAGAGAAGAAGGATACAGTGGTAAGGAAGCCACAAAGCACGGATTTTAGCATCCACTTGTGTGCACATATTTTCAGATGAATAACCATGAAATTATCTGGGGCAGAATATTTGAAATTATGACTGTGACTAAAAATTTGAAACATAAATCATGTAATTTTTCTTCTTTACCTTTATGATTTTCTATAACAAATCGTAAACCATTAAATGCAAAAAATACCACCATTAAGTCTCTTTTCCTTAAGTAATTATTTTAATGATAAACACCTCTGCTTAATGAGTATCCCTTTACTAATCAAAATGTTACATATGCTAAAGAGGAAAAGGTATTTGTATGCCAGCTGGCAGAGAGGAATATTGCTTAATTTTATGTCTTGTTGTTTAATAATTAAATCCCAAGGCCCTATCTTTTTCAAATGGGCTTTGGAATGAGGTGGGACATACAAATAAATATAGCTCAGGCCATATATTGGACTACTGGGGGCAGTAAGACAGATTAATAGAAAGGATCTTGGTCATAAGGAATAGCAATTTCCTCAATGACTTAAAGTGCATTTTGTATCAATAAGGATTATTTAAATTAAAAACAAGACTCAACTTTTACTTACCTATCACTTTGTTTTATTATTTTTTTATTACAATAGCAGCAAAATATGGAGTATCCTGGC
Source organism: Hyaena hyaena (assembly GCF_003009895.1). Classification (NCBI taxonomy): domain Eukaryota; kingdom Metazoa; phylum Chordata; class Mammalia; order Carnivora; family Hyaenidae; genus Hyaena; species Hyaena hyaena. Next base: position 28,047 of record NW_024081752.1, read on the forward strand.
ACTGACAAATATCCCTAAGGGACAGAATGAAACAGCCATTTGTGTTTCAGACAAATTCCTTGGTCTTGAATGGCTGTGAAGAATGCTTATTTTAACACTTAGCTTGGTGTTCAGCATATAGTGGTGAATCAGTTAGTGTCACATAAAGGAGTGGATGTGTGAGCAGCTGACAGAATGAGGAAGGGGAATTCAGTGAGTCATTGGAGAGCAGTGCTTGATGTTTGGGGGAACTGCTGTGATTCTTCGTTGATGGTTGTGAACCTACTTTGACTCTCAGCTACTGAGTAGTTGCAAACAGTTGTACGGAACCTCATCACATTTGTTTTTTGCCTTCATTCACATTTTATGTAATAGTTAATATATTTAGACAATGGGGCATGAATATAAAATGCCCGAGAACCCAAGGACAAGAACTCGACCTCTAACATTGAAGCTACTTTTGTTTATTGTTCCTTAATCTCATCCTTCTGCTGTTTTTATATGAGTAACTATTATGTCTTTTTCCTACACATTTTTACCAGATACTTATAGTTTTACCACATATTTATGTTTTTGTGTTCGTTTTATTTTGATTTCTGGAGCTTTATAAAAATGATATCACACTACAGGTGGTGTTTTTGCCTATATCCGAGTATGTTTATTTTTAGCACTGTATAATATTTATGAAGTGATGATCCATTCTCTTTGTATGGACATTTGAGTTCGTTGTGGTTGTTTCATTTATTGACTGATTGCTATTACCATGCTGCTATAAATATGCTCCCAAAGTGTGTAAAATCTGCCCAAGCAGGGATTTTACTCTATTGATTTTTTTTAACCTAAAAAGGTTCCTTGTTTATAATGAGTGCTCAATAAATGCTTGTCACTTGGGGGTGGAAAAAAAATACTGTATGTCATGTCTAAAGTTGCCTGCACAAGAGTTCTCCTGTTAGAAATTTTGCTCACATATCACCCAGTAGAACTTTGAAAAACTGTATCTCTTCATATATTTTTTAGTTGCTATGTAAATTATTTAACAACTGCTCAAGTGATAAATTACAAATACAAATTCTAAGTGTTATAATTTCTGGTATAGTTTTATATTGACATTTTAAATTTGTACTGCAGTATAATTATTTTAAATAGATCCAGTGGAATCCAAACACCATTGTGATTTTTTTTTTTTTACCCATCATCATTTACTTATAAAATGCAGGTAAAAAGTTTTTTTTTAATCAGAAATTTTATATTTTTTCTCCTTAAGTCATATTTTCATTTCACTGTTCCCACAGAATTTTATCCTAGTGCAATATATATTTGCACTTAAATTTTTTTATTGGTTACCCTATTATACTTTGCAGTAAAAGTTATGTATATAAACCTCACTTGTAGCAAATTTCATCTTCCTTTAAGACTGTTAAGTGTTAATTTTTTTCTGAATTTTGTTATCATAACAATTGTTATTTGTACACAGTTAGTTAAAGCCATTTCAGAAAATAGTCATTGAACATAAAATAAAACTTTGGAAATGCATCTCTTCAGATGGATTCTGTCATTTTTCTATTTGTTCCTGGTTCTTGGACGCCTATCACTGACTAGTAGAATGAGACAGGATTCAGTGGAAATTCACAGTAAGAGAAGATATTTATTAGGCCACCAGTGTGTACAGTGTTTCCACAGAATGTAGGGATCATTGCTAAGTACGCATTATGTATAATAGACTCTGCTTTCTATTCTCTGAGGAAAGAATCAACAAGTACAGAAGTGGTTGACAAGTGCCAGAAAAGATATTTATTATTAAGTAAAAAAAAAACAAAAACCACCATTTCTAAGTGTTCAGTGATTTGTTTTTGTAAAATTCAGGGAAATGTTTATCCTATGAATGATAAGTGTTTCAGAAATACAAAACACTTTTTGCCTCTACTATATGTTACATTTTCTTAATTCTGAGATGTCAGAAATAACAAACCTTTAATTTTTATTTTTTTTTAAATCATGTAAAATATTCAGTTGAAACATAGTCCTACATAAAGTTAGGATATGAGATTTGGAACACATTGTTTTAGTTCTAGGGTGCCTTTAAAAATATTCTGGATATATTAATTCTGTGATAGACTGATAAAGCATGTAGCCCCATCTCAAGCTTGTTGCTATCTTTTATATTTCTTACCCTCATGCTGTTTTGTTTTCCTCTCATGGATAAGAGGTCTCTCCCTCAGGTACAGTGTAATTCCAAGGCATAGGAAAGTGAAGCTATTAAATAAAAATTGTCGTTTCCCATAATCCCACTTTACAATATGAATGTATTCACTGCACTCTAATATAGTGTGTGTGGGGGGGGGCTATGTTTGTAATCCCTCTTTGTCCAATAGAAACACAGTTCTATAGAAGATTAGGAAAGATACAAAGCCATACAACCAACAAAGCATTGCTGACATTACCTTCATTAAAGGAGAATTCTCTGTCATGAATATTTTGGATTGTTCCCATTATTTGGTTTCCTTTAGGATATTGCATTGCTATAAAATTGATGATGAGTGAGAGGTATTTTTTTTAATAAAATGGAGGAAAGGATGGATGACTTTGTGAAAAGAGAGGTGAGAAGTGATTGTCATGACATGTAAAGCCTCTACTAAAAGTATATTCTCAGACGGATAACTTCAGAATACATACATTGCAGGGGTGCCCGGGTGGTTTAGTTGGTTAGGCAACCAACTCTTGATTTCGGCTCAGGTCATGATCTCATGGTTTATGGAATCAAGCCCCACATGGGGCTCTACCCTGACAGTGCAAAGCCTGCTTGGGATTCTCTCTCTTCTTCCTTCTCTATGCCTTTCCCCACCCACTATTTCTCTCTAAATAAATAAAAAAAGTATTTAAAAATAATAATACATACATTGCATATGGAATTTGGAAGTCCATAGTTTATTCCCTTAAATGTATCTGTGCCTGGGGTGCCTGGGTGGCTCAGCAGGTTAAGCGTCTGACTTCGGCTCAGGTCATGATCTCACAGTCCCTGGGTTCCAGCCCTGTGTGGGGCTTTGTGCTGACAGCTCAGAGCCTGGAGCCTGCATCGGATTCTCTCTCTCCCTCTCTCTCTGCCCCTCCCCCGCTCGCTCTGTGTCTCTCAAAATAAAATAAAGATATAAAAAAAAATTTTTTAATGTATCTGTGCCTATAATAAACTCATGTACCCCAGGGTTACACATGCCCAATTTGAAGACTTTTGATACATACCTGGAAATAGGTGCTCAGTCATGGGATATGCCCTTTTCTCATTTATAAGATAATCTCCAAATTGGTTACCAAAATAATTGTCCAAATTAACACTCCAACCAGATGGTAGAATACTTATTTTCCTTGCCAATACTTATTGTCAGATTTGTTAATTTTAGGTAATCTAGTATACATAAAATATTATACCTTGTTATTAAATACCATTTCTGTGTTACTAATTTACTAAAGAAATTGAACCTCTTCCTTTATTTATTTGCCATTCATTATTCCTCCTCTGTGCAATGCCAATATATACCATTTTGCCCATTTTTCTAATGGAATGTTTGTCTTTTATTATATCATAGAATTTATTTATAGATTCTGGATTTTAATAATTTATTTGTTAAATATGTTGCAAATATCTTCCCCTAGTTTTGGGCTAGTTTTTTCACATTCTTTATGGAATCTTTTGATGAACAGAAACTCTCAAATTCAGTCAAATTGATCTTTTTGTTCTTTAATTTTATGATTAGAGCCTTTTGTATTTGTTGAAAAATTCTTTCCTACCAAAAATGTATATTGGTATCTTCCTCTTATACTTTCTCTAAAAGGTTTAAAGTTTCTTATTTCACCTTTAAGTCTTTAATCCGTCTGGAGTTGGGTTTTGTTTGTGATTTGAAGTAGAGGTTTAAGTTTATTTTTTCCCACCAATAGCCAGAATTGTTTATTGTCTAGTGCATCTCTTGCCTAATGATCTGCGGTACCATCTCTACTATATATCAAGTTTCATGTGTGTGCAAGTTTGTTTCTACACTTTCTTGGTTTTTTGTTCATTTCTTGTTTTGCTTTTTTTCATTTTTTTACTTTCTTTTTAAATTTCTATATGGTTTTATTTTTTTAAGTTTATTTATTTATTTTGAGAGAGAGAGAGAGAGAGGGAGGGAAAGGGGTAGAGAGAGGAGAGACAGAATCACAAGCAGGCTCTGCACTGCCAGCACGGAGCCTGACTTGGGGCTTGAACCCATGAACCATGAGATCATGATGTGAGCTCAAACCAAGAGTCAGATGCTTCACTGACTGAACCACTCAGGTGACCCTCACTTTCTATCCCTATGCTGATACCACAGTCTTTATTATTTTAGTATAATAAGTGTGGATATCTATGGCAGATAGAGATGGCAGCACATTTTTGACATGTTTCCCATCAGACAGTAGAGTCTCTTCTCCTCCACTAGAAATTGTGCTCCTCCATGATTGCTCTGACCAGTGGAATGTAGCTCTGTAATTAGGAAGATAATCTAACAGTTTTCAGTGTGGTTCAAAAGATTGCTGTGCTACCAAGAAGGAAATATCTCCTGCTGGAGATACCAGACAGTGAGAACTTTCCAAGTACATGGAGAACGAGAAGGGAGCAGCTAAATTTGCTCTGCTGGCTGTTCCTCACAAGGTCCTAGGCATTTGAGTGAGCTGCTTGGGATGCTCCTGACCAAATAGCATCCAGCTGAGTGTAGCATTGAATGATCCCAGTAGACACCATGTGGAGTCAAAAAATAATAACTTAGCTTTATAGCTTCCCAACAGATATGTCCAACTTGGCTACCATCCCCCTTTATTCAGTCAAGCACTAATTTAGGTGCTGCTGTGAAAGGATTTTGCAGATGCACTTAAAGCCACTAATCGGTTGACTTTAAGTAAGGGTAATTATCCTGATAGGCCTAACTAAATTTGTTGGATCACCTTCAATGCAGACCAGCGTTTTCTTGAGGGAGAGAATAAATTCTGCCATTAAGCAACAGCTCTGCTTATGCCCACAGAATTCAGACCTCCATCATATAATCCTTCTTTCCCAATTTCCCCCCATAAGGACTTATTTAGGCAGCCCCCAAAAGTAAGTAAGCCAATTCCTTGAAATAAAATCTTTGTAGTAAATCCTACTGGTTTTGCTTTCTTGACTGAACTTTTACTGATAAACTAGTGAAGCCCTGCACAAATTCCTGATCCATAAAATCATGAGACTAATAAAACAGTTGTTTTAAGCAACTAAAATGTGGGATAGTTTGGTACAAAGCAGTAGATAGTCAAAACAATACTAAGGGCAGCTTTCTTCCATCCTCCCCCCCTTCCTTCCTTCCTTCCTTCCTTCCTTCCTTCCTTCCTTCCTCTTTTTTGTATCATAGCTATCCTTGGTTTTTGCTTTTTCATACAAACTTAAAAATCAACTTTTACAGTGTCTTTACAAACTCTATTGATGTCTTGAGGGGGATTGGATTACATCTAAAGATCAATTTTAGGGCAATGGCATAATTATGGTATTGTATCTTCTTATCCATTTATTTCTCCATTTACTTCTTTAATGTTTTTCAATAATATTTTCAATAATATCTCCTCCAAAAGTCTTCTATATTTTTGCCATATATTTCTAGATACCTTATATTTCTTATATTATTATATGTACATATTTTTTAATTAAAATTTCTGTTGTGTGGGAGGGGAATTTTTTTGTATAATAATTTTCCATTTCTGCAATTATATTAAACTCTCTTATTAGTTATAATACTTTTCCTGAAGAATCTTTTAGTTTTGAATTTTCTGTCTTATTTGTACCTCCTTCTCTTAATCCATATCTTCCCTTTAGAAACTTTTTTAATGTTTATTTTTGAGAGAGAGAGAAAGAGAGAGAGCACACAAGGATGATCGGAGGAGAGAGCAGAGAAGAGAGGGAGGCACAGAATGCAACGCAGGACCCAGGCTCTGAGCTGTCACACAGAGCTTGATGCAGGTCTGGAACCCACGAATCATGAGATCATGACTTGAGCTGAAGTATGAAGCTTAACCAACAGAGCCTCCCAGCTTCCCCTAGAAACACTTAGATGAAGACAAAAAGTTGATTTTAAGTTTACCCATGGCCTAATTTGTAGATATTGCAGTTTATGGTATGTGTACTTTTAGAATACTGGTATATGTTCTTCTTTTAGGCCTTTGCAACTTAATCGTGTGCATGAGAACAATTAGGATTAAAAAGAATCCATGTTGGAAAAGTTACAGCACACTTAGAGGTTAAGATCCCAGTTCTATGACCTTGGACAGATTACTTCACCTTCATAGACTTGTTTTTCTCCCCTCTAAGGTGGGCATTAAAATAGACCTAGAGCATGGGGTTGTCTTAAAGACAAAATTTAGTGAGTGTTTGCATTCAAAATTCTCGTCCCTTTTTTTCTTTCATTTTATGTTATTTTGCTTCATTTCCTCCTACTGATTTATTTATTTTCTTCATTTTGGAGTAATTTTAGATTTATAGAAAAGTTGCAAAGTTAGTCCTGAGAGTTCCCGCATACCTTTCACCTAGTTTCCTCTAATGATAACATCCTAAATAATTATGATACGTTTGTCAAAAATAAGAGGTTAACATTGCATATCACTGTTCACTGAACTCCAGAAATTCTAATCACTTTGAAAGCACTCAGTAAATGGTAGCTATTGTAATTGTAGGCAGATAACCATCTGCATTTAATTTAAAGTGTTTGTTTAGTATTTACAACTTTCATAGGATTGAAATCATACTTTATTGTGAGATTTTCAGATTTGAATAGTGTATTCTCACCCACATGCTCTGGGAGGACTGGCAAAAAACAGGTGAAATCTGTCTCATATTACCCTTCCCTCTTTGGATGCTCTGTACTTCTGTTCAGTCATTTTCCTTTTATAGTATTCAGTGTGTTCATACGGAGGGAGCAGTCTTAGGGGAATGAAACTCGTAAAATTGGTACCAAGGAATTTGTGATTTATATGATGTCCATGGAAGATTCTTTCTTTAAAGATTACTCTGTGTGTGTGTGTGTGTGTGTGTGTGTGTGTGCGTGTGTCCCATCCAATAGACTCTTCTTGTGTATCTTCAATTTGATGTTGATGTACCTTCATCAGGAGGTGAAGGGTCTTTATGACCTCTTCTTGAAATTGGGTGGGCTTTTGTAAGTGCTTAACTGGTAGAATATGGACAAGTGATGCAGTTTGACCTCTGCAGCTAGATCATGAAAGGCATTTTGGCTTCTGCCTGGCTATTCTCTGGACACTTGCCCTTGGAACGAGCTACCATGTGGTATGGAAGTCCAGGCCACATAGAAAAGTTTTAACAGTTTCTTCGGGTGTTCATTTCCTCATGAAAATTCCTGTCATGTAAATCTTAAATAAGTATGTATGCTTTTCTGTTATTACTCTGTCTTCTGTTACAGGGACCTAAGCAGAGAATTTAAAAGGGTAAAGGAAAAAGATTTTTTTTTTTCTGTAGCCTTTTGCTTTTGTTATTTTTTCGGCGAGCAAAATCTTTAATTTTGATTAAGACCAATTCATCACTCAATCTTATAATGATAGTAAGTAGTAGGAAGGAAAGAGGCTAGGTAAGTTTCTCAGCCTAATTTATAAAGATATCATTGCATGAAAGACTAAAGATGGGACCTTCGTGTTTGGTTTATATTATTTAATGTTTTGAAGAATAACATATATGTAATATAATTAATTTTTCAAAAAATATATTTGCAATGGCAATATAGCTCAGTTTTGCTGCTTAGGTTTGATGAAAAGTTTTTGTAAATTAAACGAGTATTTCTTTTCAAATGTAGATTTCCCAAATTACATCCTTAATGACTTCTTAAAAAATAAGAGAACAAAAGTACCTCAAGGAAAGCAACATTTTGGAATTGAACTAAAAAATATATGTAAAGTAAACTCAGAGTGAAAGGTCTAGGATTATAAGGAAGTGTGTGTGTGTTGTGTGTGTGTTTGTGTGTGTGCACGCGCATGCACGCATGTGTATATAAAAGGGAGATGGAGACAGAGATGCAGAGACAGAGAGAGACAGACAGAGAGAGGATTTGTGCATGTGTTTGCATTTAAACAGAGATTAGCTGGTCACTGTCCTTCCTTTCAAATTGTTCTGACCCTCAGACAAGAGAGAACCAACATAGTTTGCCTGCATAACTCTTTCTAAAACCAACTGTTAAAGGGAGACATTGAAGAAAAAAATAAGTCTCCGTTTGGATTTCTTTCTTTTCACCATTATTCACTTGTCTTTTAATGAGACAAACACCTCCTGTGGTTTTATTTCATGAATGAGAGTGCACAAATGGTATATGTAGACTTTGTGTTAGAGAAAAGATTATTATTTGTAGCAAAGTTCCAATAGCCTGACTCTAATAATGTCAAATCAGGTTTACAATTTAAAAATGAATATTTAAATAATGTATTGGATGTTTTCTCTCTTGATTGCTTTATAGGATTAAAAGACTGAAACCAGTATCTCTGTTCTAGTAAAAGATTTGGCCAAAGGTGAATAAAAAAACAAAAAACAAACAACAACAACAAAAAACAGGACCCAAGCAAGGAGCTAATAGCAGATAGCACTGGCATATTTAGTGGGGATATTCAAATTTGATCTTACTTATAAATGCATTAAATGGTTCATCTGCATTTTCTATTGAGTGTCAGAGAACATATAATTAAGAGAAATTGTTTGTAATTGTAGAGTACCCTTATCATAGCTAATAATCTCCTTATGCTTTGTTTAATGTTTAAAATGTTTCATTCTGTGGAAAGGGTCATGCTCCCTTTCAAGGGGCAAGCTGTGTCTAAGGACATGTTTCAAAATTAAAAGAGGTTAGTTGTATGTAGATGCTATAAATTAGAAAATAACTATTAGCTGGTTATCTAATAAAAAGAGTAGATTACAATAATTTATGCAGTTGGTGGAAGGTAAAACTGCTGAGAGGAAAAAAGGGGAAAAATATTCATTCATCTGTATGGTATCTGTTGCTATGAGTATCTTTCCATCTGGGTTTGGTCTTTAAATTAGAATAAAATCATAAAACCATTGTAAAGTAGATTTAAACAGAAAGACAAGATGATGTCTGCCATGGACTGAATTGTGTCCTTCCAGAAATCTATAATTCGAAGCCATGCCCCCCAATGTAACTGTATTGGAGATAGAGTCTTTAGGAAGGTAATTAAGATTAAAGAAGGTCATAAGGGTGGGGCCCTAATCGAATAGACTGCTGTCCTTCTAAGAAGGGGAGGAGACCCCAGAAGTATGTGCACACAGAGGAAAGGCCATGCTACAACACAAGGAAAAGACAATTATCTGGAAACCAGAAAGACCAGTCTCACCAGAAATCAGCCCCGTCAGTACCTTAATTCTAGACTCCCAGCCTCCAGAATTTAAAGCAAATATATTTCTATAGCTTAAGCCATCCACCTTGTGGTATTCTGTCATGGCTACTTGAGCCAGTTGACACAAGAACTGAACAGGATCTAACCCCTGGAGGAGTTTTAACATCAACTCTCTAAGTTAGTGTCAGTGAAACCTGTATCAGCTGGATATATCCAACCTTACTTTACCTTTATATTTATGACTAATTAAGTCATAAATATATGCTAAGTGAAATAAATCAGAGAAAGAAAAACTTTGTATGATTACACTTATATGTGGAATCTAAAAAAAAGAAAGCTAAACTCATAGAAATAGAATACAGAATGGTAGCTGTCAGTGGCTGGGGGTGGAGGAAATGGGGAGATGTTGGTCAAAGAGTACACACTTTCGGTTATAAGATGAATAAGTTCTGATGAACTGCAATTATATAGCATGGTGACTAGGGTTAACAATACTATATTATACACTTAAAAATTATCAAGACAGTAAATCCTAAATGTTCTCATCACAGAAAATATGTTATAATTATGTGAGGTATTCGATGTATTCATTAATATATATTATTGTGGCAATTGGTTTTGTAGTATATATGTGTATCAAATTATAACATTGTACATCTTAAACATATGCAGTGTGCTATGTCAATAATATCTCAGTAAATCAGAGGAAAAACCTTACTGCTAAAATACAATAATCAAGATAACTGTTGGCACTGACCAAGGATAGACATACAGCCAATAAAAGAATTAAGAAAGTCCAAAATAAACCTTTACATTTATGATCAATTTGGTCAGAGGTGCCAAGGCAATTCAATAAAGGAAAAGAACCCCTCCTTTTTCAGTAAATGGCCCTAGGACAATAACTATCTATATACAAAAGAATAAAGTTAGATTCTTTCCTCACACCATATCCAAAATTAACTCAAAATGGATTACAGAGGTATGTATAAGTTAAAACTATAAAACTCTTAGAAGAAAATCTAGGAGTAAACTGTGTGATTTTAGTTTAAGCAAACCCTTTTTAGATATGTCACCAAAGTCACAAATGGCATCAGAAAAAAAAATTCGACTTCATTAAATTTAAAGTTCTGTGCTTCAAAGAATACCATTAAGAAAGTTAAAATATAATCTCTGTAATGAAGGAAATATTTGCAAATAACATCTAATAAAAGACATGTCGATTCAGAATATATAATGATCTCTTACCTGTCAAAAAGACAAATAATCTATTTTAAAACTGGGTCAAGGATCACTTCAAGCTATATTACAAAACTGTAGTCATCAGAACAGTAAGGTACTGGCACAAGAACAGGCACATAAAGCAATGGAATGGATTAGAAAACCCCAAAATGTAACTACAATTATATGGTGAACCAATCTTCAACAAAGCAGGAAAGAACATCCAATGGAAAAAAAAGACAGATAATGAGTCTTCAATACACATCCATTCAAAATGGATGAAAGACCTAAATGTGAGTCCTGAAAGCATCAAAATCGTACAGAACATAGAGCACCACCTCTTTCATCTCAGCGTTAGCAACTTCTTACCAGGCACATCACATGAGCCAAGGAAAGCAAAAGAAAAAGTGAACTATTGGGACCTCATCAAAATAAAAGGCTTCTGCATAGCAAAGGAAACAATCAGCAAAACTAAAAGGCAACCAATGGAATGGGAGAAGATATTTGCAAATGACATATCAGATAAGTGGTTAGTATCCAAAATCTATAAAAACCTTATCAAACTCAGAACCCAAAATACAAATAATCCAGTGAAGAAATGGGCAAAAGACGTGACCAGGCACTTTCCAAAGAAGACATTTAGATGGCTAATAGACACATGAAAAGATGTTCAAAATCACTCATCATCAGGGAAATACATGTCAGAACCACAATGAGATATCACCTTACACCTGTCTGAATGGCTAAAATGAACAATTCAGGAACCATCAGATGTTGGTGAGGATGCAGAGAAGGAGGAACCCTCTTACACTGTTGTTGGGAATGCACTGGTGCAGTCACTCTGAAAAACAGTGTGGAAATTCCTCAAAAAGTTAAAAATAGAACTATCCTATGACCCAGCAATTGCACTACTAGGTATTTATCCAAAGGATATAAAAATACTGATTAAGGGGCACTTGCACCTCAGTGTTTATAGTAACATTGTCAGCAATAGCCAAATTATGGAAAGAACCAAAATTTCCATCAACTGATGAATGGATAAAGAAGTCACACACACACACACACACACACACACACACACACACACACACACAGGAATATTACTCAGCCATAAAAAAAGAAATGAAAGGCACCTTGGTGGCTCAGTTAGTTAAATGTCTGATTCCTTATTTTGGCTTAGGTCATGATTTCATGGTTATGAGATCAAGTCCCACAATGGGCTCTGTGCTGGGTGAGGAGCCTGCTTGTGATTCTCTCTCTCCATCTCCCTCTCTCTCTGCCCCTTCCTTGCTGGTGTGTATGCTTTCCCTTTCTCTCAAAAAAAAAAAAAAAAAAAGAATGATATCTTTCCATTTACAATCATGTGGATGGAATTAGAGTGTATTAATGCTAAGCAAAGTTAAGTCAGTGAGATAAAGATTAGTACCGTATGATTTCACTCATATGGGGAATTTAAGAAATAAAACAGATAAATATAGGGGAGAGGGAAAAAAGAGAGTCAAACCATAAAACAGACTTAACTATAGAAAGCAGACTGAAGGTTGCTGGAGGGGAGGTGGGGGAGGGGATGGGCTAAATGGGTGATGAGTGGTACGGAGTTAATTTTATAATGAACACTGAGTGTTATAGGTAAGAGATGAATCACTGAATTCTATCCCTGAAATTATTATTACACTAAATGTTAACTAAATAGAATTTAATTTTTTTAATGTTTATTTAATTTGAGAGAGAGACAGAACATGAGCAGGGGAGGGGCAGAGAGAGGGAGACACAGAATCTGAAGCAGGCTGCAGGCTCTGAGCTTTCAGTATAGAGCCTGACACGGGATTTGAACCCATAAGCTGTGAGATCATGACCTGAGACAAAGTCAGACACTTAACCAACTGAGCTACCCAGGCGCCCCTAGAATTTAAATAAAAACTTGAAATACTTAAAAAATAGGTCAAGGATCTGAAAAGGCATTTACTCTAAAAAGATATACAGATGCCTAATAAGCACATGAAAAGATGATCAACATTATTAACCATTAGAAAAATATGCACTAAAGCCATAGTGAGATACCATCACATTCACTATTATGGTAATGATAATAATAATAATTATATATAACAAAGATATACTTAGGGAAGTTGGAACACTTAAACAATGCTTGTAGGGATGTAAAATGGTACAGCCACTTTTGAAAACCATCTTTTAGTTCCACAAAAGGTTATACATAGATTTACCATACATCCAGAAATTCTATTCCTAGGGCAAATAACAAGAAATGAAAATCTATGTTCACTCAAAAACTGGATACAAATACTCATAACTGCATTATTTATAGTAGACAGAAAGTAGAAACAGCCCACACATCCATGAACTGATAAATGGATAAATAAAATGGAGTCTATACATACAATGAAATATTATTCTGCAATATAAAGGAATGAAATACCTATACATGTTACAACATAGATGTGTTTTGAAAACATTGTTAAATGAATGAAGCCACTCACAAAATACCACTGTTGAATATGGCATACCCTTCATAGGCAAACCTATGGGGACAGAAAGTAGATTCTTTGTGGCCAAACTTTGGGGGTTTGGGAGGAAATGGGAAGTGACTATTAACCGGTACAAGATTTGTATTCTAAAAATAATTGTGTTTATGGTTTCACAAACCTGTGAACATAGTAAAAAAAAATTGAAACACATTTTAAATGGATGAATAATATGCTATATTAAACATATTTCAGTAAATGTATTATGTCAAAAAATTTCCCAGTGTTATCTTTCTTCATTCCAGACCAACATTCATTCTACCCAGGGACTTTTTAAAAATTATTTTATTTTATTTTTATTTATTTTTTAGAGAGAAAGAGACAAAGTGTGAGTGGGGGAGGGGCAGAGAGAGATGGTGACACAGAATCTGAAGCAGGCTTCAAGCTCTGATCTGTCTCACAGAGCCCGATGTGTGGCTCATATCTGTGAACTGCAAGATCATGACCTGAGCCAAAGTCAGATGCTTAACCAACTAAGCCACCCAGGTGCCCCATGGTTTTATGAATTTTATTAAACAAGGTTAGGTCACCTGAATGATAGAGCTCAAAGTTTGTTTCAAAATTTTCAGTGTGTTGGCCCTATTCAGAATCCAAAGCAAGACACTCATAAGACTTTAGCCATTTATCTAGTTCCAGAAGGAATAAATAACAACTTACTTGAAGGAAGGAATAGAATAGCAAAAGTGAGTAAGCAATCAAAGAAACAAAGCAATAAATAAATAAGAGATACTGTACCAGCAAACATACCATCCTTGTTCAGAATGCTAGAGGGGTGCCCAGGTGGCTCAGTCAGTTAAGCACCTGACTTTGGCTCAGGTCATGATCTTGCAGTTCATGAGTTTGAGCCCCACATCGGGCTCTGTGCTGACAGCTCAGAGCCTGGAGCCCGTTTCAGATTCTGTGTCTCCCACTCTCTCTCTACCCTCCTGTGCTTACACTCCATCTCTCTCTCTCAAAAATAAATAAACATTTTTTAAAAATGTAAAAAATTTCCAGAGCTTTGGTAGTCTAGAATTTGATATATTCCATTTATAGGATACTGTTTCTCTTTAGCATGAAAGTCTGACACTGCAAAGTTGTTGAGTGAGGACTAATTGTCCCGAGTGGGGTAGGTCAAACGTAGCATGACTGGTAATCTGTATCCTAGATACCATTGCTTCATTGCTTTACAATATGCTTATTGATCAACGGTGCCTATCTAGCTACTGGATTGCTTGTCTGTTGTCACCAGGTAACAAATTTCAGGTATTTCAGTAACAAAATGTGTGTCTCTGTTTACATCAATTTTCAACATCTAGTTACCTTTGGCTTTTTGAAAACGAAATTCAGATTTTAGTTTTTAATTCATCTGGGGAGAATTCTAAATTATAAAATGTAACTTGTATATTTGGTGCTCCTTTGTCCTAAGATGACTGAGGTATTATCTAAGTTGTGTTATCGCCGTTTCCTTTCAGGTATTTTTATATGCACGCAGTTCTAGGCTGCTAGCATATTAGAACCCACCCCTATCCCCCAACCAGTGAAAGTGATGTTCTCTCATCTCAGGCCTCCTAGGAGTACACAAACCCTCATGTGTATGCAGCTATTCCAGCTTATCCCGAGGAAAGATAATTTTATTTCACTGATATTAAGAGTATTTTATAAGGATTGTTTGAAATAAAATGAAGTAAAAAAGCCAGTGACACTTATTAACTGATAAGGCTAATCAAGCTGTAGACTCTGGGCTGCGGAAGGAGATAGACAAACACCAAAGTTTACACATGGTTAATCTTCCATCGCTATTTCTTTTAGCTCCTGACTGGAAAGGGCTGTGGAATTCATGTCCTTGAGATGAGGCTGTGAAATGAAGGACATTTAATAAGAAGGAGAGACTTGGGTATGAATTCCAGCTCTGCCTTTAATGGTTTCTCATTGTCATTTCGTATAATGTCTCTGAGCTGCATTTCCTCTAATCCTAGTTGCTACCCCATGTGGTAGTGAGAATGAAATGGGACAACCCAGGTTAGCGTGCAGCAAGTGTAGAAAGTGCTATATGGAGTGTTCATTCTTTCCCTCTTCCTGTACAGTCTACAAGACCTCCTCTGACTTCACTTTTTCCTCTATACACAAAAACGGAGACAGCAACAGGATTTCACCCTTGCTGTAGGGAAGAGGGTCCAGAGTCAGGTTTACAAAGCAAACATGAGGGCTATGATTGAAGAACAGCCCCTTTCATGGCTCCCACTTGCAAGCAGTTTCTTCTTACTCTTCCCAAGGTAAAGTTTTAGCTGAGTCATAGTGAGCTGTTTCTCTGCTCAGGTTTATACAATCAATATTTGTATTGGATGTAGAGGGATGTGGCTGATACACTGAGCTCTGAAACATTCTGGTTAGTAAGTAAGGTGCACAACAGTTTTGTTGTGGTGTCTTATTTTCTCTTTCTGCTTTTTCTTAAGATGCCTGGAAAGATCGTGTGTGCCCATACATAAGAAGGTACACATATACACGCGTATAGGTGCCATCGTAGTTTAATTAAGCACATAGAAGCTGACATAAACTGCTGTAAATGATCATGATTATGCACACCGTTTTGTGTCCCTCAGAGGCTGACTTACACCAATTTAGAATTTTCTGTTGTCTTTAATGCCACTGCTGATCCACTGCCATCCATCTCCCCCCTTTGTAGTGACTGCCCTATGGCTCCCTGAAACCCTAACCTTCTAGTCATCCTACCCTCTGACAGCTTTCTTTTTTTTTTTTTAACAAATAATTTATTGTCAAATTAGTTTCCACATAACACTCAGTGCTCATCCCCACAAGTGTCCACCTCCATGCCCATTCCCCCTCCCCCCCACATCCATTGGTCCTCAGTTTTTGTCAGCATTCAAGAGTCTCTCATGGTTTGCCTCTCTCCCTTTCCCCCACCATTTCCGCCCTTCTTCTCCCCCTTGTTCCTCCGTCAAGTTCCTCCTA
>NW_024081752.1:49643-157358 GCF_003009895.1 Hyaena hyaena
GGAGGTTTTTCTGTTTCGGACTCTCTCCTTTTCCCCTCTCACTCCCCGTAGAGGGTAGAGGGGGATCGCCTCCCACCCTGGAGTCTCCGATCCCGGCCCGATTTTATCTTCCCCGGTTCGCACTCACGTTAGAAGGCTCTCTCAGTGGATTCTGCGTCTTTTTTCTCCCAATCTCTCAGGTTTTGTAAGGTTTCCAATGGCTTCAGATCTTTTCCATGTGATGTATGGGCGCGAGTGCAAGTACGGAGCTCCTTACTTCTCCGCCATCTTGCCCTCTCTCCCTCTGACAGCTTTCTGTAACACTTACTGGCTCTTTCTACTCTTGGTCCCTGAATGTAGACATCCTGTTACAAAGTTTAGCATACTTTTTTTTTTCTAAAAAGCCTTACCTTATAAATCTCTCATGACTTGCCCAGTTATTTGAGTCTTAAATTATACCCATATTCCTAATTGTTGTATCTATATCCCTGACTGCTTGCAGGCACTTCGCATTCTTCAAATATAAAACCAAGCTCATCTTAGTGCAATGACCTCCTTGTTTCTAGTCTCTATGTTTCACCTGTAACACACACTCAGAAAAATGTCTATTTTTTCCCTTTCCTTTCCTTTTCTTTCTTTTTTTTCCCCTTTTAACAGCACAAGTGTGTAACTGAAAACCTTGGAGGTTTACGTTAGTGTGATTCTATCTGTCATATCCAATTTTTGAATCTCAGTTCAAATACCTTCCTAGGAAGGTTTAGTACCTGAATTTTTAAGGCTAAATTACCATATTTACCTCTTCTTAGACTTTCTGTTCATTCTAATCTATTTAGCAATTAACTGCAGAACTCATTCAGTTTTTTAAGCATATACTATTTAGTATTGTCATACTTTTCACATATCTGTTCTCTAAAATTGGAGAACTCTAAATCCTCCCATGGCAGAATTAATGATCTAATGTACCAAGAGTCCTCAAATCTGGTGACATCCTGCTTCAGAAAGGGCATTTACTACTGCCTCTCACACAGAGAAAATATACTCCACTTTTCTTTCCTTTTTTGAGTTGTACTGGCCTTAAAGCGTAATTAATTAAATAACAAATCTCATTGATGCTATGTGATCTGGTGACTAAATTTACTGTGGTAGCTACTTTAGTTAGATATTTTCTGTATTTTATATTGTAGTAAATTTTAAGTATTTTCTCATATTTTATATACCTTACATGCTAATCAATAAGAATTGAGTATTATACCTAGTTTATCATATTTTTCTTGTATAGTTTGTATTTTTTGATATGTCTAACAAAGAAATTGTCCTGTAACTTGAGATAAAAGTGTTGAAACAATGTTTTTCCTGTTTTGAGAGTTGGGTTTTTGCTCAATTCTTAATGAGGACTTAAGATAACCTACTTCTTTTTTTTAATCACTAGCATTTTTCTCATTGCCTGACAAGCAATAGGAACTAATCAAAATTTGTTGAATAAATGAGCAACTGAATGAAGAAACTCAGATTCAATTCAGATATTCAGAGTAAGCCTAACCGATGTTCTTCAACAAATTACTTTTAACAGTCTGGTAATTTTCCTACTTGTGGTTGAGTTTCTGGAATTTATTTCAGCCAGAAAGAGAGAAATTATATTCACGTGAGGACAAATGAACCTTTTTAATCTATGTTAGTAGGAAATTTCACTGTCATTTGATTCCCCAAAATGTCCAAGGGTAATGTCCCTAATATCTTAAGGATTGTGTTGTCTCATAGCACTAGCCACTAAGATCAACTACACAGCCTTTAAGTAGTAGATATCGCATAGGCCTCTACAGCTACCATAGTCACCTTTGTAGAGGAATTTTCTACTAACCTGCAATGTTATTCCTCACTGTTATTAATTTCACTGCTGAGAATGATATCCAACTGAGTCCTGAGCCACTGGTGGTACTGTCTGCAATATACTTTCTTAATTGTTCATCTGAATTACATAGTACATCTTGATCAAGACAGCAGTTATTTCAAGTGGTACTTGTATCTGTAGATTTCATTTTGTACATATTCCCAGTAACTGAAATATGTCAACTCAAATCTCACATATTCATGTCTGCATTAATCACACTCATCTTTTTGCCCCAACTTATTAAACACCTCTTGTAAAATATAAAACACAAGTGAGAAGATATGAGATACCATTTTACATATAACCATAGAATTAATTTCATTTCCTTATTTTTTTTTTTTCTGGAACAGCAGCTTGCTCTAAATTCTGTTTCCTTTCAAGTGTCCCCTTTGTCCTCCACGTGGAGCTGATTTGTGTCATTTTTATTCTCACCTAAGATGTACTTATAATTATGGTCTCTCTCTGTAAGTGGTTGGTTTTTCCTGGGTTTTTTTTTTTCAGTTTAGGATTTTTTGTTTTGTTTTGTTTTTTGAGGCAGGTGCTATTTTGTAGTAATCATAACTAAAGGGCTTCCAAATTTAAGATTCTCTAATACTATTTTATTCTATTTCATCCATTCTTAAGGGACTAAATTCTTCATCTTTGTCATCAATAAAGGTACCGTTTTGTCAAGGACCTACTGTTTGCCCTTTGATTTGTATGCACTGTTTCATTTAACCTGAGGTATTATTATCTAAGCTAATAAATGAGTAAAAATAAGGCTCAGGAAAACTATATATCTTGTCCTGGGTAAGGGAGCCAGATTCTTCCCAGGTCTGATTCAAAAATCTCCTTCCTTTATATTATCCCAGAATTTCATAATGCTTAACAGATATATGTAGTTGTTCTTAAATGTCAACAAGACTTTTTACCAAGTTTAATAAGTTTGACTTATTGTTGCTATGTATTAATTCTTGTGAAAAATAGATATTTTAAAAATATATTCATTTTATTTAGCAGTTTCAGTCTTTTGATATTTTACCATGTAGTTGAAGTATGGTGGCCATTACCTCTGAATGATTGGTTATGCAGAAATGAACAGAATTAGCTACTGTCATCAATAAATCTAGATCTTAGGAAATGGCAGTCCTGTTATATAGGTATATGCCAAGAAGCAGCTTCTTACTAGACATGTCTCCAGAGACAAGGGAAACAAAAGCAAAATTGAACTACTGAGACCTAATCAAGATAAAATACTCTACACCATGAAGGAAACATCAACAAAATGAAAAGGCAACGAATGGAATGGGAGAAGATATTTGCAAATGGCATATCACATAAAGGATTAGTATCCAAAATCTATAAAGAACTTATCAAACTCAAAAACCAAAAAACAAATAATCCAGTGAAGAAATGGGCAAGATATTTGCAAATGGCATATCACATAAAGGATTAGTATCCAAAATCTATAAAGAACTTATCAAACTCAAAAACCAAAAAACAAATAATCCAGTGGAGAAATGGGCAAAAGATATGAGCAGACACTTTCCAAAGAAGACATTCAGATGGCTAACAGACACATGAAAATGCTCAACGTCATTCATCATCTGGGAAATACAGAGCAAAACCACAATGAGATACAATCTCACACTTATTAGAATAGCTAAAATTAACAACTCAGGAACCATCAGATGTTGGTGAGGATGCAGAGAAAGGGGAACACTTTTGCACTGCTGTTGGAAATGCAAACTGGTACAGCCATGCTGGAAAACAGTATGGAAGTTCCTCAAAAAAATTAAAAATAATACTACCCTGTGACCCAGCAATTGCACTACTAGGTATTTATCCAAAGGGTACAAATATGCTGAATCTAAGGGGTATATGCATCCCCATGTTTATAGCAGCACTATCAACAATAGCCAAATTATGGAAAGGGCCCAAATGTCCATTGACTGATGAATGGATAAAGAAAATGTAATATATGTGTGTGTGTGTATGTGTGTGTGTGTATATATATATATATATATATATATATGTATATAATTTGATATATATGTGTAAGAAAATTTGATATATATATGTGTGTTTGTGTATGTGTGTATATAAATATATAAAATGTGTGTGTATATATATATATACATATATATAATGGAATATTACTCAGTGATCAAAAAGATGACTTATTGCCATTTGCAATAATGTAGATGGAACTAGAGTGTATTATGCTAGGCGAAATAAGTCAGTCAGAGAAAGATAAATACCATATGATTTCCCTCATATGTGGAATTTAAGAAACAAAGCAAATGAACATAGAGGAAGGGAAGGAAAAATAAAATAAAAAGACAGCGGGAGACAAACCATAAGAGACTCTTAAATACAGAGAACAAACTGAGGGTCGCTGACAGGGATGGGCTAAATGGGTGATGGACATTAAGGAGGGCATTTGTTGGGATGAGCACTGGGTGTTATATGCAAGTGATGAATCACTCAATTCTACTCATGAAATCATTATTACACTATATGTTGACTAACTTGGTATTAAATAAAATTAAAACGAAAATAAAATTTTAAAACGCCAAAATTGTTATTTAGAGCATGAGTTTGGATAGATGCCTTGGTATTAGGTCTTCATAAAGGGTAGCACTGATAGGATCTTTGCAAATATGATCTTGGAGAATTATAGATGCTATATAGATTTACCACACTGAAAAGTATCCTCAGAGCTCATACATGCCATCCCACCTTCTGAAAGAACACACCTTACCTCAGATGTAAAATGGGAATTTTATTTGTCTTCTAAAGGTAATCAGTACATGACTAAGAGGGGAAACTTCTGGCAGATAAATAAACAAATTCTTGGTAGTGTGTTCCGGTTAGGAGCATCAAAGTACCATTTAGTAATCTTGACACCCCAGAAAACACCCAAAAAACTAAACAAACAAACAAAGAAACAAACGGAAGTCAAATATAATTGTCCTAGTCAAAGTGAGAATTCTCCTTATTTATAGTCTCTTTTGTCCCATCAGGATTCTTGAAGATTCTGTTGCTGGTGACAAAGTATCTGAACTGTTTCTGTGCTGTTAATCAGTGAGTAAATAGAAAGCAATTATTTTTATCCCGAGTGAGATTGACTTGTACTATGTGGTCGTGAATCTTTCTAAGACAGTAAAATAAGAACCCTACTAACCTTCGCACTTTTGTTTGGAAGCTCAGTTGAGCTCTAGAGATCTGTTTTCAAACTTAGTAAGCTGATGAAACCTTAGGCTTCTGTGAATGAAAATGACAAGACTGATGTGTTTCAAAGAAACTTGTCAGAGAATAAAGATATGTGTGTGTGTGCAGGTAATATGTGTGTATGTGTGCATGTAATATGCCCTCTTCTTTAAAATATGTCAGGAAATATTAGTCATTTTTCAGTATATGCAAGAACAACAACAACAACAACAACAAACTGGCTGATGGAATAGTTTTCTTTTTTTCCAGAAAGTTAAAGCAAGTGTCTGAAAATTGAACCTGTAATGGAATTGCTTTCTCCAACAGTGTTATAGCATAATTACTGAGGGACTTAAGATATTTTATACTGTTCTGTTAGAACTTTCTCATATTTTTATCCTTTAGAAGATTTTGCTAAAATGAGTTTAGAACAGAGGTCACAGTCCACACATCTGACAAATAAGTACAAAAGTAATGATACTAAATAGAAAATGCTTGCAACTATATTCCACAGAATAATGCAGTGCTGCCCTTAACCCTGACTCTAGTTATGGTAATTCATCACCTAACCCATCCAAGTTTCAATTAAATAAAGAATTCAGTAACCTATACCACAAAACTACCTACTGCCATGAGAAAGTGTTTATTTTTAGAATCTTCGGGATCTTTATATTCCCTAATCTTTTTAGTAGAAGCAAAGTGAATAAACATACCTATTCTGTCCAAGAATTTGTAGTTGAATAGAAGCATGCTTAGTATTAAAATGCATTAAAATGCACTTAATTATGTATCTCATGTAAAATGTATTTCAAAGAGCCCTTTGCCATCTACCAAAAGAAATGCCATTATAAGGAATGAATTATATTTAAGTAAAAGCTTTTAGCAAAAATTTGAAATACTAATCATGAAAAATTCAATAAACCTGTAGTTAAACATTTCAGAGTTTATTTGAAAAATCAATCTCTGTTTCCTGTTCCATATGTCTAAGTTGGACTGGTTTGGTTTGGACAATTTATGGTGGTAATTTAAACTTAAGTGTGGGTAAAAGGCTGCATCAATATCTGTTATGCCAGAAAATTTACGACTGAAGCTTGTGGAGATTATATAACTTTGGGCTGCCATTTTCTGGTTTTGGAAATTCTAGATCTCCTTTGATTTATAGTGACTACAACTGTGTGACATAAATTCCGTTTGCCAAACAGGTTAATAGTAAAACTTATTCTCAAATTCTAAAAAGTTTCATTTCATTAACTATTTAATAATAGAGACATCTCTCATCTATGTTCCCACATTAATATTCAATTATATTGTTTTGATAATTTTTATGTAGTAAGGAGTAGGTTGAGATTATTTTCAAGTTATATGTAAAATAAGACAAACATTCTGCCATTCTAACACAACTTTTATAATATTAAAACTATATGTAACTATTGCTCATGTCTTCACATTTGTCCACATAACTGTTTATTTCTTTATGATACTCTTTTTATAAAATATCATAAATAAATTATATGTTCAGTTTATAAGGGATAGTAAATAACATCTGAGGTGTCACTACTTACCTTCCATATCAGGGCAGCCATTGGTGATGCCCCACCTTTCATTCTAGAATTGGTTACTGTGCTGATGTTTCTGATTATCCTTCCCTTGTATTTCTTTATAATTTTACTTATATGGATGTATTATGTATTTACAAATCTAGAAAGATATACTTCTTTATCCAGTGACCTTTATCTCTAGTTATGCAATTTTTTTGTAAAGTTCATCTTTCAAGTTTTTATATAGCTATACCAGCTTAAGTTTGCTCTAGGAATTTCCTTTATAGATTTACCTTTTTTTCCCCATTTCTCTGTTCTTGTTTTAAGTATGCCTCCTGTATATGGCCTGAATTTTGTTTTAATA
Source organism: Hyaena hyaena (assembly GCF_003009895.1). Classification (NCBI taxonomy): domain Eukaryota; kingdom Metazoa; phylum Chordata; class Mammalia; order Carnivora; family Hyaenidae; genus Hyaena; species Hyaena hyaena. The sequence goes on from NW_024081752.1 coordinate 56,605, forward strand.
AGACCTCTGTGATATTACTTTAATTTGGAAATTTTAGTCTGTTTACTTTGATTATTAGTATACTTGGATTTGTTCTACTATCCCATTTTGTTCTATTTCATTTTTCTTTTTCTTTCCTTTTATATTTTTTTTTTGCCTAGGTGTTTCAATATTCATCCCCCTCCCCCCCCCATTGTCTTGCCTTCTTTTGACTGACTTTTGAATTGTATTTCACTTTACCTTTTTATTCCTCTAATGCTTTGGCAATTGTGTAGTTGATTTCTATTCTTTGTGGGTAACTTTTGAAATCTCAACAGGTTTACTTAACTGAGCATTAAAAATAGTTAATCAACATTTATAAAATAAGTTTCCTAAATGAAGATTTTGGAATCAAAGGATATGATTGATTTCATGACTTTAAAATTATACTGCTAAAATGTCATCCAAAAAGTTGTATGAATGTATTCTGCCACTGGAAATCCATGAGTGCACATTTTCCACATTCGTGGCAAATGTTGAATATTATAATTATTTATGTATTTATTTTTATGCCAATTCAGTTGTGTGAAGTTACTCTTCATTGTTGATTTTTTTGTACATTGCCAAATATCTTGATCAGTGAGTTTGTTTTTCCAGTTTAGCTATTTAATGACCAAATTTTATGTGCTCATTATAAAATAAATAGTTTATTTGAGACTGGTATTTTTTAGTGTCTATACAACAGCCTTGAGTTTATTGGTTAATTTATCTTGAAAGCTTTTTACATCATTATGATCATACTTTTTTCATGGAATCTACTATTTAAACATGTATTTGTTTATGTATCTTTCTGTCCCTCAGGCTAGGGCAATATTATATTCAAATCTCTACTTACATTACCTAAAAGGATGTTCATGAGGGCAATCTTAAATGCCAGAAAGTGGTCTTTTTTTCTGCCCACACTAATTTTGAGTGGTATAAATCATTCCAGATTATTATTGTATTTCAAAGAGGGCTCCAAAGAGGACAAAAGTGAATGTGTTTAGTCAATTTGCCCTGTTTAACTGGAAGTTGACTTCAATTTAAATGTTTTATTCTATTACATGTAACTCTATTGAATGAACTTGAAGTGAAGATGGAGGAACATTGTTTATATTCCTCCCATCACCTGATTTTTCCTATAATATGATAATTTCTTCTTAAATGTTCATTTCCATGAAATGAAATCATTTATAAGAGGAGTTCCTTCCAAAGAGCAACTACTAACCTAAATATTAGGAATTAAAGTTTAATTAAGATACTGTTTTATATCTCTTTTGTAGTTGATTCTGGAAATGTCTATTTCCATTTAGCTACTTCATTGTTAGGATATTACTATATAATATCCAATTATTATCCAAAAGTGGGGTGGGTCCACTTTTGACATTTATTTATTTATTTATTTATTTATTTATATTTGTAAATAGCTATTACTTCTTTCTACCCTTTTTATTGTAGTTTAGTTTAGTTTCATTAATGATTCATTGACATGTAGACTTGTAAAATACGTAAAGTGTACATCATGGTTATTTGAAATATGTATACATTATGAAAAAAATCCCCCCCCAAGTAGTTAGTCAACACATCTGTCACATCACTTATTTATTTATTTATTTATTTATTTATTTATTTATGAGAACATTTGAGTTCTGTCTTAACACATTTAATTTATATGATATAGTGTCAACAACTATAGTCACCATGTTTTACATTGGATTCACAGACCTCATTTATTTTATAGCAGAAAGTCTTACCATTTTGAGAATTTTTCCCTATTTTCCCCACAACTCCAGCTTCTGAAAACAACCACTTTTATGCTCCATGTTTCTATGAGTGTGGCTTTTCTTTTTTAATATTCCACATACAAGTAATACCATGTAGTATTTGTCTTTCTCTGTCTTATTTCAATTGGAATAAGGTCCAGTCATGTCGCAAATGGCAGTATTGTCTTCTCACAGTTGAATAATATTCAATTGTGTGTGTGTGTGTGTGTGTGTGTGTGTGTGTGTGTGTGACATCATCTTTATCCATTCATCTTTGACAGACACTTAGGTTGTTTCTATAACTCAACTATTGTGAATTATGTTGTACAGAACACAGGAGTACAGATATCTGTATGATTATCTGTTTTCATTTCCTTTGGACATATAGCCAGAAATGGGAATGCTGAATCATATGGTAGCTTTAGTTTTTTGAGGAGGCTGCATACTGTTTTTCATAGTGGCTGCACCAATTTACATTCCCACCAAAGTGCACAAGGGCTCTCTTTTCTCCATGTTTTTGCCAGAATTTATCTCATCTTTTTGATGATAGCCATTCTAATAGGTGTGTGGTAATATCTCCCTGTGCTTTTAACTTAATAGTTATATTTAGTAATATAGTAAATTCCCATGAAATCACCACTCCAAACAAAAACTAAGATATTGGCAATAATCTGCTTCTTAACACCTGGTTTTACTTTCCTATCAACACAAAGAATTCCTTTACCTCCCCTTACTCAAGTTAACCATCATCCCAAATCCTCTAATCTTTATTTGTTGTTTAAATTTTATAGTTTTATTTCATCACTGTGTATTAAAAAGTGTGTGTGTGTGTGTGTGTGTGTGTGTGTGTGTGTGTATGTGTGTGTGTGTTTGGATGTTAAATTTAAAAGGGCTCAGAGGTAGAATAATGGACCGGATTATTAAATCAAACTGAAACAAATCTAAAACTTAACAAGTATCAAACTTTACTAATAATTTCAACACTACAAGCAATCAAGTTGAATAGGAACAATAAGAAAAAACCTGGTATATATAGCAGGACTCCCCAGTTCTTGTTTTCTGTTTTGGACACCCACTTTTTAGCTCAGAATAATATATGAGGAGGAGTCTAATGAAGTTCAAGGCTCTCCTCAGAGTCTATATGATGTTCTCCAGAGACTCACAAATCTATAGACTTACAGATTTATAGGTGTGTTTATATGAGACAATACCAAATCATGGGTATTCTATTCAAAGTATTGCAAAGGTAAAAGTTCTTTTCCTAAAATGCACTATTAGTCTACATGCCTGGAAATCCAGTTTGGTTTGCAAGGAGATTATACTGGATCACCTGCCTTATTTCCCCAGGAGAATCCCTCCTCACCACATTGGCAATTACGGAAGAAATATCTCATAGGTGCTTTACCTCTTCACTTCAGGTGATGAGAAAACTATTTTGAGTTGCTGCCTAGACACTTTACAGTATGACAATCCTGCTCAGGCTAAGTCTGGACATTGGGGCAAGGACCTGAGTTTGGGATTCCTGCCACGAGTTGCTGCTTTACTTTTTCTTTGACACCTTTTAAAATAACCACTAAAATATGTGCCCGCAAAAAGTTAGTGACCTCTACCCCAACCACTTTATAAGTAATAGGGGCTTGCTACCTTGCTATCTTCTACCCTGTCATTACCTGGGCTAGAGGACTGCCCCTCCCCTGGTTCACTGAGCCCCAAGCCTCCCACCATTTCTGAGATTTGTAAGTAATAAATCTTGTGGTTTTAGGTCTTTTGTGTGAAAGTACTGAAACTGTGCCTTCAATCAGATCAACCTCGAGGTTTTTCCTTCCTCAAAATGGGAGTTCAGACTGAGGGAGCTACCTGCCACAAGACTGTGGGTGGCTTGGGGCGCCTGGGTGGCTTAGTGGGTTAAGCGTCCGACTTTCGCTTAGGTCATGATCTCGCGGTTCGTGGGTTCGAGCCCCGCGTCGGGCTCTGTGCTGACTGCCAGCTCAGAGCCTGGAGCCTGTTTCAGCGTCTGTAACTCCCTCTCTCTCTGACCCTCCCCTGCTCATGCTGTCTCTCTCTCTCCTAGAAATAAATAAAAATATTAAAAAAAAAAAAAAACACTGTAGGTGGCTTGTGCTTCCTATTCAGTAGTTAAGAATCTGCATACCCTTAATTTAATACACAAGCTACAAGGCTCCTGACACACTTCTCAGACACTTTCTATGGCATATCCAACTAAGTAGGACCAAAGAAGACATTTCCAAAGAGACAACAAGAGAATGAGGGATCCATTCACTCTGCAGTTTCTAGGTGTATAAGTTGCTCCAAGTGATACTTTTCTTTTTTTTTTTCTTTCATAGTTTATTGTCAAGTTGGTTTCCATATAACACCCAGTGCTCATCCCCACAAGGCCCCTCCTCCATGCCCATCACCCACCTTCTCCTCTCCCTACCCCATCAGTCCTCAGTTTGTTCTCAGCATTCAAGAGTCTCTCATAGTTTGCCTCCCTCCTTCTCCCCAACTATTTTATCCCCTTCTCCTCCCCCATGGTCCTCTGTTAAGCTTCTCCTGTTCCACTTATATGTGAAAACATAAGGTATCTGTCTTTCTCTGCCTGACTTATTTCACTCAGCATGACACCCTCGACTTCTATCCATGTTGCTACAAATGGCCAGATTTCACTGTTTCTCATTACCATGTAGTATTCCATTGTATAGATAAACCACATCTTCTTGATCCATTCGTCTGTTGATGGACACTTAGGCTCTTTCCATGTTTTGGCTATTGTTGAGAGTGCTGCTGTGAACATTGGGGTACATGTGCTCCTATGCCTCAGCATTTCTGTAGCAAGTGATACTTTTCATGGTGTATTATTCTTAGTGGTCAGTGTGTCAGCATGCTGTTGCACAACTTGATTACATTTATGCCATCCACTTTCATTGGAATAGTTACTTTTGTAGGAGTTTAATTTTATTGGTTTACTGACTGCCTGGTGAAAATGATTACATAAATAATACAATTTGGAATATTATAAAAGATAATAGTGTTTGATGTTCCGGTGTAAATACAGAAGATGAATTTTTATGTGCTGGGACAAATAAACATATAAGCATCAAGTAAAAGGAAAGTGAGCGTAGGAAAACCTTATGAATAACTGAAAACTGAAATTTATTAGGCATCTAATCTTTTTGCTTTTACTTGTCAGTGTATTTATTGTGTAATATAAAATGCTATCATTTAATGGTATGTCTTTTTCAAAGGTAGCAGAGTAGCCTCTTTGGCAAAACAATCAAGTTTTCCAAAAACAAAAGAAATTAATTATTGGATGGGAAAGGCAGAAAAAAATTAAAAAATAAAAAATACAAGTACATGATTCTAAGATATGCTCCTGAGGACAAAAAGATTGTCACAAATCACATAACTGCTGGGAATCTTAAAATATGGAATACATGTTAATGTTGTATTAAAAAACAGTATGCTTTTTGCATATGATAATGCTGGAAACCCCATAATATCAATATATGATATAAAATATAAAAGGATAATTACCATCATATATTGTACTTAAATTTGAATAAAACTGTTGACCTGCTGAAAATGAATCAGCTCATTGTATCCGTTTATAGGAGTGAGAATTGCTTGACCACTTTTTTTTTCTGTTTATCACTGAAAATCTATAATACAATAAAAAGGTTTTCTCTTAATGTATTAGTTTAGTGATTATTTTGTGAGGCCTTGAGTGGACCAGACCAGCTGAAATGGCATCAGATTCATAGAACTCCAGCTATATGTTCAGCAAGAATGGAGAGTGATAAGCACATTTTTGAAAGACTAGAACTAAATGATAATTCACATGCCTTTATTTATCGAGAAAGCTGGCAGTCATCAATAGATCTCAATTCAGACTTGAAGGAAACAGTGAGCAATGTAAATACTTTTCCATCACAGCTATTTTGTTTATTTATTTTTTAAATGTTTACTTACTTATTTTGAGAGAGAGAGAGAGAGAGTGCGCACATGCATGCACAAGCCAGGGAAAGACAGTGGGAGAGAGAGAGATCCTAGGCAGGCTCTGTGCTGGCAGCAGAGCCAGATGTGGGGCTTGATCCCATGAACTGTGAGATCATGACCTGAGATGAAATCAGGGTTATTGCTTAACCAACTAAGCCATCAAGGAGCCCCCATTACATCAATTTTATTGTACACATTTTTAAGTATATTCTATGAACCCTGCATCAGCAGGTGGCCAAGATTTTGTGACTCAAACCTACCGATTATAGGGCAATAGCAATTGATTAAAATGTGAGCATGTGATCGAAAATATCCCTAGAACTATTGGGAAGAAAAAGGTCCCCACCCCTTCTTCTCTGAGGAGTGTTTTGAGAGGAAAAAAATTACAGACATTACCAGACCAAGAGGTAAGTTTGCATGAGAAGGAGCTTAAACAGAAATAGGTGTGAGATATGGAGAAGGCTTGATCAAGTCTCCAGGATACTGTTTGAACCAATGGATTAATTTATAGTTGAATCCACATTTGCCACAAATTTTTAGTTTTTATTCATTAGCCATTTGGATGTGGTACTTTGCTACTTGAAACGGAAGGAATCTTAAGCACAAAGCAGAATGTGGCAATTAAAAGCTTAGATTCTCGAGTCATGCTAAATAGGCTTAAATCCTGGCCCCACCACTTACTAATTGTGTGGTCTACTAGTTTCTTAAATTATTGGTGTCTCAGTTTCATTATTTATAAAAAATGAGGACAATAATAGTACTTACCTCGAGGAGTTCTTGTGATTGCAAAAAGAGATAGTATATGTAAATTATAATATCTGTAAATTAAACATATGTAAAAGAACTCAGTATCTGGCATATCTTCAGGGCTTAATGTTAATTTTCATTATTTTTATCTTTATTACCATTTATATATGACTTGTCAGCCATTAAAAATTTCATCTAAATCTGCATAAGCACCCACAAACAAAAATACTTAGAGCTGAATAAAACAAAAGAATGGAATGGGAATTCATCCACTAAAATCCCAAATTGAAACTTTATTTTTTTTTATTTTTTTTAAATGTTTTATTTATTTCTAGGAGAGAGAGAGAGAGACAGCGTGAGCAGGGGAGGGTCAGAGAGAGAGGGAGTCACAGACTCTGAAACAGGCTCCAGGCTCTGAGCTGGCAGTCAGCACAGAGCCCGACGCGGGGCTCGAACCCACGAACCGCGAGATCATGACCTAAGTGAAAGTCGGACGCTTAACCGACTATGCCACCCAGGCACCCCCCAAACTGAAACTTTAAAGAAACATTTCAGGGGTATGTAGGGCAGGACAAACATGGCTGGCAAGGTAGATAGAAAGTGTCGGAACTGGTGCCCAGCAGCATCAAGACACCTAGGCTGAAGGGACACAAGCAAATGGCAGCTGCGAGTGTTTCCATTCCTACAGAAAGTTTCTATAGACCCTTGCTTCTCTTTCACATGCTCTAAAATTAGTCAGTAAATCTTCATGTGTGGCTCATGCACTTTTTAAATTGCTGCCTCTGCCCTGGACCTTGAGGTGAGTGATACTGTGCACGGCCCTCCTGGACCTAAGCCCTGCAAAATTTCAAAGTTCCTGGAGTTACACCTTGCTGATTTTCAAAGGCAGACATAATAAGGGCTTGTCTTCCTGGTGCAGATCCCAAGGGCAGGAGGGGGCGATCTGGGGCTTGAGACTCACTCCTCAGGAAGGACCTCTGTCACCATGATATCCCTCCCGCATGTGGGCTGTTGTGCTGGGGGGATGATTCCTGGCTGCTTCTCTTCTCCTACTGCCCTTCTCAGTGGGGCTTTTTTCTTATGTCTTTAGGTATGGAAGTGCTCTTCTGCTGATCCTCCGGTTGTTCTCAGAGTGAATTGTACTATATGTAGTTGCAACATTTCTGTGTTCATGGAAGAAGGTGGACTCAAGATCCTCCTACTTGACTGTCTTCCTCTCTCTCTCCAGCCAGGGCTTTGAGTAAAAAAAAAAATAGTAATTTCATAGTATCCATCTCCAAAGTGAATTGTCCAACAACATGTGTGTACTTTCTTTTATTTAAAAATATTTTCACTTTAAAAAATTAGTTTTTAAATTTCTCAAGAAGAGAAATATAACTTTGGCTTACAAATTATATGGGAAGTGATGCCTACCAGTTTGTTCAAATGTCCATATTGATTTGTTCAGAGCTCATTTCAAATTAAAATTGTTCATATAGTGAGTCCTTTATATTTAATTTTTTAATTTTTTAAATTTATTTCTGAAAGAGAGAGACAGAGTGAGCAGGGGAGGGTCAGAGAGAGAGGGAGATACAGAATCTAAAGCAGACTTCAGGCTCTGAGCTGTCAGCACAGAGCCTGACGTGGGGCTCAAACCCACAAACTGTGAGATCATGACCTGAGCCGAAGTGGGACACTTAACTGACTGAGCCATCCAGGTGCCCCTAAATTTAATTCCTCTCAGTGCTAAGTATATCCATTCTCCACTTATGGGTACTTAAGAAGGAATTGTTATCAACTCAACAAGCAGTTCAAAGTGGGAAGAGTACCCCCAAAGAAGTAGATTTCCCAGGGGGGCATAGAAACTCTCTCTTTTTGTTTGCTGACCCAGGGGACAGTGGGATCTTAGGATAACTTTCTGCGATTTTTGGATTTGCTTTTCTTTATCTTAAAACTCTTGCAGGTAAAATATTCTTCATCCTAGGATAATTGAACTCACAGATCATCAGAATGACAGGTAGATAAAAATAATACAATAGTATATGCTAATTGTATCTCCATATTACAAAAAAAGATGAAATAGTACATTCATAAATCAAATATATGTGGTATAAAAGAGATTAAACTAGTTTTACATGCAAAGAAAGGAAGGATGAAAGTGTTATACTAAGACATGTGCGCGCGCGCGCGCGCGCACACACACACACACACACACACACACACACACACAGTGGAGGTGGAAAGTTTCTTGGGAGATTCTTTAGAAGCCAAACCATAGGGAGAATAAAAATCTTGTCCCAAGTCACACAGCTAGTTAGTAATGGGTGTGGGATTATAAAATTTACCTAGGAAATAGCATTTGATAATAACATGCAGATTTTATAAAAAATAAGGTCTGAGAAAAAGTCTTTCACTTTTATAGTTCTTTTACCTTAGCATTTGGGATACATTATTATTGGCATTAACATCTGTCACTATTTTAATAATATTGTAAAAGCAATTATTTATTTAATACTGACTTTTTGTGCTAAAATGAAGATTATATTTAAGGAATCATGTGGATTTTTCCAAAGTAACTATATGGCTAAAGTGAAATTCTAGCTTTGAATATTTAAGTCAGGAAAAAAGAAAGGACCAGGGACACCTGGGACTATCTGTGTGAGCCATTTTTCATAGGAAAAAATTTTCATTTTTCAAGTTCATAAAAATTTTGTAACAAAGGAAATTTTTCATTTTTCATTTAACTTCAATAGGCTTTGGTTTCATAAAAAACATTCCATGTCATTTCACACCCATTCTGTTTAAAGCAAAACAAAACAAAGCAAAACAGAAAACAAGTGTTGGGGAAGATTTAGAGGAGTTGGAATACTTGTGTACTGTTGGGAGAAATGTAAAATGGTGTGGTCACTATGGAGAACAATATAGAACAATATACAAATCAAGGGAAAAAGTTATTCCAAATTATAGTGTTGTAGCCAGAGTTTAAAACCATTGTTCCTGTCTATACCAGTGGTTCTCAAGGTGTGTTCCTGACTTAACAGTATCATTGTAACCTGGGAACTTCAAAAAAAATTTCATTGACTGTTTTATTCACCCCACTTAATAGGAAAAATTAGGAATAGGAAAAATAAAAAATAGGAATAGGACACATCAGTATCTGGATTAACAGGGGTAATCTCTGGCCCCCACTAAAATTAAAATTCACAGTGCAGTGATTTTTTTTAATAAAAGGAATAAAATTAGTATAAAATAGGAATTCAGTAAATGTTTAATACAGTTTTATGTTTACCTTATATTTATCTATAAAGTAAATAATTTCAATACTTTTGAAAATATTCAAAATAACTTTTTTCTTCTAGCTTTATTGAGATATGGTTGACAGATAGCATTGTATGTTTAAGGTGCATGACAATGATTTGGTATATGTATGTACTGTGAAATGATTTCCAAATAAGGTTAGCTAGCATCCATCACCTCGTGTAGGTACATTTTATTTTTCTTATGATGAAAACCAATAAGTTCTACTCTCTTAGCAGCTTTCACATATATGATACAGTATTATTACACATGGGCCAGTCTTTGCGGATACTGGTCTTGGTGCTGAACTTAAATTCTAAATGCTCTTGTGTTCCAAGTATTGCCTCTGGTTTTTAGATGATGAGAGACAAGAGGAGGGATATTGTGGTAGCATTGGGTGGCAAAGACCACAGTGAGATACATGAAGCTTTCAGAGAACCCAGTAAATATCATCTGGAGATTGAAATATCTCAGTGTTTCATAATTGGACTGGATGCAGTGCTGTATACTGAGGAAGATCAGCATGGCTATATTTTATTGGCTTTGAACAGCTCATGATCACATGCATCTGCTAAATGACTCTAATTAGTTTTAATACATTACATTGAAAATATAAAAATATAAAATGCAATGTCTGGATTGGAATTAGATCAAGGCTTGGGAAAGTTGGATGTATTAATACAATAGTAGGGACTGGATTGTATAATTTCAGAATTAAAATCAGAGTCAAGTATTCCAAGATTAGCATGTAATCTTTCAAGAAAGTAATAGTTCAGTGGTTTTTCACAACCTATTATTTAACTGTGTTAAATTGGTCTGAAAAGGGGGGTGAAAAATTCTTAGTTATTTTGTGGAAGTGGCTGAGTTAAAAAAAAAACTGGTTAAATATAAGAAAAATAATTCACAGTGATTACTTTCAGTTATTGGTTTTGAACATCCTGGTGAATAATGTTACAATAACTATTTCTGTGTCGTATACATGCCATATTACCTTTCCAATCATGGGTAATTACTACCAGTTTTACATTGATGCACATAACTTACCTTCCTGGCACTCTATGCTATATCTCATAAAAACATAAAATTATTTTTCTTGTATCTAGTAAAAATACAATTTTTTTTCTCAATGTGGAAACACATTTGTTTCTTTATTTTATGCCTCTAACGAACCCCCTAGGAATCTAGTAAAATATGACCAAAATAGTACTGGAGTTTTTTCCTTTTATCTTGAATCACTTGAGGGTAGGTTACTGACATTAACTGATGGCATTTCAGTATATTCTGGAATATATTTCCTACAAGCAGGATCTCTTACATAACTAGACTATGGTTATCAGAATCAGGAAATTAACAGTGATACTTGATACCATCTTATAAGCAGATTCCCCTCAAGTTTTGCCAGTTTCCCAGATAATGGCCTTTGCTATAAGCAAAGTATTCAATGTAAGATCACATGTTGCATATATTTGTCAGACTTCTTTAGTTTCCTCTAATAATTTTATAAAATATTCCCTAATTTGCATTTTTTAAAGTTTCCTCATGATTAGACTCAAGGTAGGCACTTTTGCCAGAAACATCCCAGAAATAAATGCTTTGTTTTTATTGTATCTTATCAGGTAATATACAATTTGTTAACCTTAATCACTTTATTAAGGTAATGTTTGTCATGTTTCTCCATTTTAAATCACTCTTTCTTTCCTATGTATTCAATACATATTTTATTTTGAGGTATTTGAAACCATGTAAATATCACATTGCTCTGCAAATATTTACCTACTAATCTTAACATCTATTGATTTTTTTGGTTGAATTAATTATTTTTTTTATTTTTAAAAATTTTTTAATGTTTATTCATTTTTTAAAGAGGGAGGGAAAGCATTGAGAGAAAGCGGGTTACAGAATCTGAAGCAGGCTCCAGGCTCTGAGCTGCCAGCACAGAGCCCAACGCAGGGCTCACACTCGCAGTCCATGAGATCATGATCTGAGCTGAAGTCAGACGCTTAACCAACTGAGCCACCCAGGTGCCCCTGAATTAATTATTTTTTTAAGAGTTTCCATGGCACAAAAACATAGAATAGAAAACTCAAAATTGGACCAAAATATATGGCCAACTAATCTTTGACAAAGCAGGAAAGAGTATTCAGTGGAAAAAAGACAGCCTCTTTAAAAGATGGTCCTGGGAGAACTGGATAGCAACATGCAAAAGAGTGAAACTGATCATTTTCTGAGACCATACACAAAAATAAACTCAAAATGGATAAAGGACCTGAATGTGAGATAGGAAACCATCAAAACCCTAGAAGAGAAAGCAGGAAACAACCTCCTTGACCTCAACCACAGCAATTTCTTACTTGACACATCCCCAAAGGCAAGGGAATCAAGAGCAAAATGAACTATTAGGACCTCATCAAGATAAAAAGCTTCTACACAGCAAAGGAAACAATCCATAAAGCTAATAGGCAACCGACGGAATGGGAAAAGAAAGTTGCAGACGGCATATCAGATAAAGGGCTAGTATCCAAAATCTATAAGGAACTCATCAAACTCCACACCTGAAAAACAAACAATCCAGTGAAGAAATGGGCAGAAGACATGAACAGACACTTCTCCAAAGAGGACATCCAGATGGCCAACAAACACATGAAACCATGCTCAGCGTCCCTCTTCATCAGGGAAAAGCACATCAAAACCACACTGAGATACCACCTCACACCAGTCAGAGTGGCTAAAATAAACAAATCAGGAGACTCTAGGTGCTGGCGAGGATGTGGAAAAATGGGCACCCTCCTACACTGTTGGTGGGAATGTAAATTGGTGCAGCCTCTCTGGAAAACAGTATACAGGTTCCTCAAAAAAATTAACAATAGAAGTCCCCTATGACCCAGCGGTAGCACTGATAGGAATTTACCTAAGGGATACAGGAGTGCTGATGCATAGGGGCACATGTACCCCAATGTTTGTAGCAGCACTTTCAACAATAGCCAAATCATGGAAAGAGCCTAAGTGTCCACCAACGGATGAATGGATCAAGAAGATGTGGTTTATCTATACAATGGAATACTACATGGCAATGGGAAAGAATGAAATCTGGCCATTTATAGCAATGTAGATGGAACTTGAGGGTGTCATGCTGAGTGAAATAAGTCAGGCAGAGAAAGACAGATATCTTATATTTTCACTTATAAGTGGAACAGGAGAAGCTTAACGGAGGACGTTGGGGAAGGAGAAGGAGAAAAATAATGGGGGGAGAGGGAGGGAGGCAAACCATGAGAGACTCTTGAATGCTGAGAACAAACTGAGGGCTGATGGGGGTGGGGGAGAGGGGAAGGGGGGTGATGGGCATGGAGGAGTGCACTTATTGGGATGAACACTGGGTGTTATATGGAAACCAAATTAACAATAAACTATGAAAGAAAAAAAATAATAAAAAAGTAAAAAGTTTCCAAATGGTGATTTTCTAAATGAATTGTTCCTTCTATATTCAGACATTGACATTCTATTGTATATGACAGTTTCACTAGTCTCAATTATCAGTGTGGACTTTTAGATTTCTATGTTCTTTAATCAGAGAAAATTCGTGACTACTGTTATTTTTTTTAACTACATACTTTGTTTTAAGATTGACTTTTTGGGGGCGCCTGGGTGGCTCAGTCGGTCACATATCTGACTTCAGCTCAGGTCATAATCTCACAGTTTGTGAGCTTGAGTCCCACTTCAGGTGAGTTCCAGCCCTGATTCAGGCGAGCTCTATCCCCATGCTTCAGGTGAGTTCCAGCCCCACTTTAGGTGAACACAAGCCCTGGATTGGATGAATACGAGCCCCATTTCAGTTGAGCCCCCCTTCTCTCTCTATGCCCCTCCCTCCAAAAAAAAATAGTCTTTGCAATATCACATACCTCAATACATTGATTCTGTTTTAAGTGTATTGTTTTGAATTTTGATAAATATATACATCTGTGTAACTACCAAACCGATCAATATATAGATCATTTCTTTCACCTTAAGCTTATTTATTTTTTAATAATACCTACACCTAACATGGAGCTCACACTTATGACCCAGACATCAGGAGTTGCATGGTCCTTTAGCTCAGCCGGCCAGGCACCCCTGTTTATTCACCTTAAAATTTTCCTTTATGTTTCTTTGCAGTCAACCTCTCCATTCCCATAACATGACTACAGGCAACTTCTTTTATTTTCAGTCACTAAAGTATGGTTTTATCCATTGTGGAATTTTATGTAAATGGAACCTTGTTATATGTACCCTTTTGTGTCTGGATTGTTTTTCTCATTATAATGATTCTGATACTTATCTATGAAGTTGAGTGTATGCATAGTTTTTTTTTTTTTAACTGCTGTGAACTTTGCTGTTTATGTACCAAAATTTATTTATCCATTCACCAAATGATGGACATTTTGGTTGTCTTCAGTTTGCAGATAAAGCTGCTAAGAACATTCATTTATAAGCCTTTTTGTGGACTGGATATGTGCTATTCTTTCTTTTGGGCAAGTATTTATGGTTAAAGTTTCTAAGTCTTATGATTATATTTAACATTGTTTATGTATATTTAACTTTATAATAAATTGTCCAACAGTTTTCCAAAGTGGATGTACCATTTAATATTTCCACCTGCAACATGTGAGAGTCCCAGATGTTTCACATCCTCATAGATAGTTGATATTGTCAGTTTTCTTGATTTTTACCACTCTAGTTTGTATGCAGTGATATCTCATTATGGTTTAATTTTTTGTATTCCCCTAATGACTCAAGCATGTTTTATTTATTAGCCATACATATATCTTCTTTTGTGATGTGTCCATTCAAATATTTTATTCATTTTGTATCATGTTGTTTATTTTCCTTTTACTGAGTTGTAAAAGTCTTATATTTGGACTCCAATTACAAATATCAAGTATTTTCTCCTATTTCTTCATTTGTCTTTTAATTTTCCTGAAGATGTTTTAGGAAGAGCAGAAGTTTTTATTAGATGTACTCCAATTCAGTCTTTTAAAAAAAATGTTTGTTGTTTTTTGTGTGTGTTCTCACTGAAAAATCTTTGCATATTCAACAACAGCCTCAGTGAGAGTCCAAGACAGAATTCTGAAGCCTTTTCTCTATGATGTTCTCTGCTCTGTAGTGCTCTGCCCTGTAAATCCCATCTGTTTATACCTTCTAGAACTCCAATCTTTATCAAGAGGTTTCCTTTTTCTTTCTTTCTTTTTTTAAGTTCCTAAAGCACTTGAGCTAAGTTGCCAAAGTTACTGAATACTCTAGTATATTCACTATGAGTCTTTTTAAAATTTTTAAAGTATTTGTTTATTTTTGAGAGAGAGACAGAGTGTGAGCAGGGCAGAGGTGGAGAGAGAGGAAGACACAGACTCTGAAGCAGGCTCCAGGCTCTGAGCTGTCAGCACAGATCCCAATGTGGGGTTCAAACTCACGAATGGTGAGATCATGACCTGAGCCAAAGTTGGATGCCTAACCTACTGAGCCACCCAGGTGTCCCTTCACTATGAGTCTTTTATGCTGTGCTTAGAGTCCAGTACAGGAAGTAACTCCACATCGAAAGCCTGGATGACTTTTGGGCTCACCTAATTGATTTCCCTTCTCTCAGAGATCACAGCTATATGTTGCATATTACCCAATGTAGCAAAACAATGGCTCTATATATTCTGTCCTGTTTGTGGGTATGGTAGAGGGCAAGTTCAGTCCAATTACTGCATCAAGGTTCAAATAGAAGTTCTTTAATAGACTATCAATTCAATTTGAAATAAATATTTTTAAAGTAAAATGTAGGGGCTCTTGGGTGGCTCAGTCAGTTGAGTGTCTGACTCTTGATTTTGTTTGGATCAGATCATGATCTCACTTTTCCTGAGATTGAGCCCGTGTTGGGCTGTATGACGACAGCATGGAGCCTGCTTGGGATTCTCTCTTCATCCCACTTTGCCCCATCCCCGCTCGTGTGGGCATTCTCTCTGTAAATAAATAAATAAACATTTTAAAAATGTAGAATGTAAGGTGCAACACCATTTTTTCTTAGTGATTGCATCTTATAAAATTAAATCTCTGAATGTCTGAAGCTCTAAAGTATACTCTGCAAAGTCCTACTGAGCACTGCCCAGTTCTAGTTGGAACTCTATGTCAGCTTTTTCTCAAGTCAAAATAAGGTCTCAGCATATGGTGTCCAGAATACACGCAAATGGAGCAAATACTTTAATATACTTTCAGACATCATGATATTAAATACATGCATACAGAATATGTGGGAGTGTCCTACATGACAAATAGAAGTGCATACACATTCTTAAAAGACCTAGTCAATGACTGAATGCCTTACCATATAAAGCTGAGAAACCTTGTGTTAAAAATATAAATTTGAAGATATATTGAAGTGTAATAATTTTCAAGAAATAAGCTAATCTTCAGAAGATAAACTTTTGCTTCTATGAAAAATCTTTAACTTATACTTATTCCATTCCTCCCCACACACAAACTATTTTAAACAGCTTTTTATAAAGATTGTAAATCACACTAGTTTTGAACCTTAACAATTGTTCATTGTGGATTTTTTACCCTCTCTTTATCTAATAGAAGTATCATACATTACTGAACTCTGACTGTGGTGATGAAGATTATTTTTTATATGCCACATAATTATTACAAAAATTATATACATTGCTAAGAATTTTGAATGAGGAATTTAACTGTTACACAGAAATTGATGTCATTAGTAGATTCTCCAACAAGATTTTTGGTCAAATTGTTCCAGCCCAGATATAAATACATAAATTTAGATGGAATCCAGTTAACTGCCTTCTTTATCCTCATTCCTTTTTCTTGGCCAGCTTAATGGGGTTTATGCAATAAAGGAAGGGGGATGTGATATTGGTTGGAAACAAGGCTCATGCTCAGTACATACAAGTTATCTGTGCGTACTGTATTTTCTGAATTATTGACTTTTGCTTAGCAATTAAAAGATTCTCCATCATCTGATGACTTAGTTTATACAATAATATCATAACCTAAAGAAATATCTTTATTTGTCTAGCAATCTCAGTAGAAGTTTTTGAGGGTTCTTAGGAAATACTAAATATGAAATCCAATATTTTCATGATGACAGAATAGAATTACTTCCCAATTTCCCTACTGTTATCACTAAAACTAGTGCTTGTCAAATTTCCATGTACATGATAATCACCTAGAAGGTGGACTTTCCCTCAGATTTTCTAATTCAGTTGGTCTGGAGTAGGGCCTTAGAATTTGCATCTGAGAGGTTCCTAGGTGGCGATGTTGGTGCTTGGAGCAGCACTGCTTCAGGAAACTGTATTATTAGAACAAAACTAGTTCTTTAGGCAGACTATTCCATAAGTAGTAAATATCTTTGCTAACTTGGCTAACTGCCTGCCCTTAAAAATGAATTATAAATACCGCTTTTCTCTTATGTTTAAGTGTTTTAATTACTGTATTTGTAACAATGATATTTTGGGGGATGATGCAGTTTACATCTATTATAATTCTTTCCACAACTAAAGAAGTTCTTTATTCTAGGAAAGCCCAGGCTTTTGTATTCGAATACAAGTTTCATTTTTGTTTATTTTCCTTGTCAGGCCAGGTCTGATTTATGAATTTGCTCTGAATACATGCCTGCACTGTGATATGTAAATTAGAGTTTTATAAGTCAGTAATTCAGTTCAACTGTACATTGTCCCGAAAACTTCTTTCCCCCCTTTTCTCTACAATACAGTCTAAGATTTTCACACCATGTTCCTTTCTTTCACACATAGATCATAATGTACTATTTTTCACTGCTAAATGGAAATAATTTTAAATGCAGATTACTAATTAAAGCCTTTTCATCAAAATATAACTTTTAAAAGATCACTCTTTTTAACACATTTGATTCAATTGTATGCTGATTTAGACTTCTTACTAAACTAAACTTCTATCTTTATTGTTTTCTCCTTTCTAATAGAAATATATATGTATGTGGGTACATACACACAGTATACATACATGTATGTACACCATTGTTTAATCGTTATAGTATCAGTGTATTTATGTAGCACTTGCAATTATAAACAGAATGTATTGTAAAATGTCCTAACATTTGCACAAAGTACAGAGATAAGGCATGGGATTTTCTCTCTGTCACACAGGAAATAACTAAAAACTAAAGCCTGGTTTAGTTTTATGGGAAATTTGGTGTTTCTTTGGGTTCAACTGTTTGGGATGAAGAATATTAATCATGAAATGATAGTCCCTTTCACATCTCGTACATACACAATGATATATATTCAACACTTTATCATCCAAAGTTAATCTTATTGGTGGTGATTTTATTACTGTTTTTACCTTTCCAAAAGTGATAATTTTAATATCCATTATCAAAAAAGTGAATTTTAGAATTATTGAGATAACAAGTTATAGTCAACTATCACATACTAAGTATCAGTTATAAGATGACATTTTTGTTTTGGTTCATAGGAACCTAGCTTCAAGAATTTGGGAAATTCTTGGGAATTTAGTTATCATAGTATGTCCAATATGAATAGTCACCAAATCATACATAGTAGTAAATAGAGATATCCATCTAAAGACATGCATCTCATAAGTATAAAAAATCACATATTACATCATTTACTTTGTCAGTATTTTTAGTGCATTCATCACATTATACTACGTACTGAACTCTCAAAAACATAATGTACTCATAGAATAATTTATGTATAGAATTTCTGTGTTATTTTAAGAATCATCCTGTTAAATAGCACTACGATACACTTTCCGAAGAGCGGAAAGTGAAACCAAAAACCAGACAATCAAATCAGGCTACATGAGTAGCATCATTTGAAGCAGGATCACAAACACTTAATCAAAGTAAAATTATCTCTAGAGTCTGACAAATATCCCCTTATTAGCAACACCAGCCTACTCTGGGGGAAAAATAAATTTTTAAAGGACATCACATCTGAGGTTGAATGCTTCCAGCTTCCATGATATTTGTTTTTTCCACCTTATTTAATCACTCCTGAGATCCTTTGAAATCATTCTCATAAATTTTTGGGATCTTAGAATATTAATACTGTAAGGGATCTTTGAGTACGCATAAATCAACTTTCACTTCATAGATGAGGGAAGCCAATACCCAGAGGAAGGCATGACTTTGAAAGACTTGCACAGTGATTTGTAGGAGAACTGGCAATAGAACCTCTACAGACGACTTCCACACTATTATGTACCAATTACTTGGTCAAGACAAGTGGAATTGCTGGTGTTCTGGGCTCCATGGTTACCCATTCTTTGTTTATTCCTCTGTGTCACTTTAACACTTACTGTTCACAGTGGGTTAAGTCCTGAGAACAGGAGGTTTAAATTGTTCCATAACTTTCAATTCTATTGAAGCATTACCTTATTTATTATAACAGCAGCTCAAAGAGAAATGTCTTTTAATAATACAAAAAAAACCCCATGAAAGTGATTATTCGGTTTGGAGTGTTAAAGAAAGTTGAATAAATTGGTATCTATAAAAAGCTGCTTCCTATTGGGTTAGTACAAAGAGTGAACTTTGCAGAAGCCTGTAATTAAAATCTAAATTCTCACTTAGTTTTCATATAAGGGGGCCAGGATCCTTGCTTTTAAAAAGATGACTTTTTAAAACAATGACTAAACGTCTTATCTTGTTCAGTCCAACTTCACTTTATTTCTTCTTCCATAGAGCTGCTAACATTACATTTTCAGGTCACTAACTCAAACCTTGGGGCTTTGCCATGTTGTGAAGCAAAGGATGGGGAAGGAACTATGATGTAAATGTTACAGAGAAAACTGGACATAGCCATTAGCTAAGGCAACTTGTTTCTTAAACTGATAAAATACCAAAGGCAGAATCATGTATTTTAGAAAGGTAAAGACAAACTCACATGTGATTATTTATTATCAACATCGCAATAGAAGGTAGGGTAGAAAGTAGAAGAGGAAGCTGTAAATTTGAGGTGAGAAAATCTGGATTTAAATTATCAGTCTGTCTGTTTACAACAAGGTGACTTTAGGTAAATCAGTAACTCTTCCTGAACCTCAGTGAACTCATCTATAATATGGAGACAATTATATCCACCTTCTCTGCCTACTCAGTTATGCACACATATGGAGTTATTATGATTATTAAAGATGATAATAAATTGTAAAATGCCTAGAGTATCATGTGGCATGTAGTTGAAATTCAAAGGGTAGGACATAATGAATGATGTAAACTCATGCTTGGATATTATAGACTAAGTATGCTGAATATCTTGATTCTATAATCTGAACATGAATATTTTAACTCATTTGGAAAGTACCTTTGAGATTATGGCCAAACAGTAGAACACATTTTAGTCAGATAGATGAATATAGTCCTTTCAGTAGTTGATACGGGTGCTTTATGAAGTAGATACATCCTAAGAAGAAAAGGTATAAAGTTATCTATCATTTGAATCATTTTCTCATTGGCTCCTACCAATTTTTAAAATGGTGTTCCAAAGGGAGAAAATGGCTCTGGGATCTAATAAAAATCAGACAAAAAGAAAAAGTGTTGTGAAAGAGGCATCAAATTTTCTCTGTTTTGCAGTGAACTGTGTCAGTTTTAGGACAGAGAGTATACTCTTTGGATGAAGAAGAAGCACTGTGACTGACTCTCATAGCATCTCCTGGTAGAGCTGAATCACCAGGAGCAAAGTGCAGGTAATGATATCACCCTGGGATGGGAACTTCCTTTTTTGGGCCTATCTATAGGCTTATATTTCCTGGCAAATAGGGTGAGATGAGACCAGATCATGCTGTTGACTCTGACAGTCATGACTAAACAATGCCAGGAAACAACAGAAGATGGGGAGTGAATATCATGTTTCCGGAATATTCTAGTATGTTAACAAAGGTATCTAATGATATGATGAATATGAATTTTTCAAAATATTCAACTGACTTCTCAGTTTTCTCTTGTAACTATAGTGAATTTTCACAAGGGTATTTTCTTAAAAAATGGAGTCCAGTTCTGTAGCAAACATTGCATTTTATAATTCTAATGTTAAAAGGAGCCCCTAATTATTTCTAACATGTCCAGATTCAGGATCATACTTAGATAAATGCCTATCTGAATAAAACTGTCTTTCCTATTGATCCTTCTCAGATGTATGGAAGGGTCTTATAAGCAACGTGGGACAAAGAAGAGATCTTTGTTATTTACCTCCCTAGAATGCTGAACTAACATTAAATGTCTCCTTGTTCTTATATCATTTGCAAACTAATTTTTCCCCTCTAAGATTAATAAGGATGATCCAAACCAGGCATCTTAGAATCCTCCGTACCAGTGAATAGATCTATAATGTTCTGCAGAGTGGTGGAGATAGGTTCTCAACTTTGGGCATGAACAGTGGCTCCCAGACACTGCTCCATAGGTCAGTGCAAGCTGGCACGTTGTGATCACTTGAAGAAGCTTTTAGAAAGTACAGAATTCCAGGCCCCACATTCACAGTAGATCAGATTAGGGCACTGGGATCCAAATTCTTTTTCCAAGTAGAGTGTGGTTTGGAAACTGCTGATCTAAGGTGTGCTGTATAGCTTTGAACCCTTCAGTACACATGGGCCTAAGGGATGTGAATTTATTGGTAAGATATAAGAAAATATAGGCAAGATTTGTAACTGAATGATGATAATTACACTTAAAAATGATCAATTACAGCTATAGGGTGTTATATAGAGGATGCTGAAGTTTCAGACTTGGACACTTTCAGGTGTTCAGTTTAAACCAACAATGTGATTGAATGTCTTCTCACACCCATTTGTATTTAGGACTTCATTTATACCTCAATGAAAAATTCAGTACCTATATTTCAGTCTGTAGCAGGATAACAAGTATTTCCATTTATTCCTTTTTCCTAAGATCTTTAATATGTAATCCTGAAGCCATTGTTAAATTAAACTTCAGTTTGGTAGGAATGGACATCAACATTTTAAGAGGCCATTCTATTTTATTCATTTATCAAAGCATTTATTGAATACCTGCAATATGCCAGGCACTAGACAAATGAACAGTGACTCATGAATAGCGTTCCTTTTCTAATGTAAGAGGCTACAAAATCAGCTTACCTTTAATGGAAAAGTAAGTTACTGCTTTAAAAGGGGACAAACTTTTAATAACTTGACATAGCAAAATCAATTAAAAGCCAGGGAATGAGAGAATGGGAAAGAAATCAGAATTTCAATATGGAAAAAAATATACATTACTTATTTGGAAATGTTAACAGATTAAGGGTATACTATCTAAAATAAGCTTTTACTTAAATTACAAAATCTAAAATTTGAATTGTAGGTTAAAGAAAATTATGTGAATGGGCTTGACATCTAGTCATCTTTTGTCTTAGTTGCATGCTTCAAAGGCATTTTCATTACTTACTCATCAACTGTATTTTGTTTCACTGGTTTCTGACAGACTAGCTAGCAGAGGATACTGGGATATGGATGGATTAAAAAAGAGAACAGATTATCAGTCAAAGAAAGGTTAGTGAACAAGGTAAATTAGGCAGACATATGGAGTCATGATAGATCCAGATCCAAAGGAAAATGCTATATTCTTATTTTGAGGTTTAAAGATCCATGTAAAACATTTATTTTAAAAAATAAAGAAACCTAGGGCACATCACAGGCAGTTTACCAACTAAGAACACATGTTGATTTCATCTAACTATTTAAACCTCCAGAGACTTTCCCCCTCATTTATTAAATGTCTGTGACATATTCCACAATTCCAGCAATCTAAAGAGGTCTAAACAGAATGATTTTTCATTAATTTGACACCAAACTCAATTGGCAGCAAAACTGTACCTGAACTGACCAGAAGATATTTATGATATTACTTATCCCACTTTTCCCAAAATATTCCTAAGTATGTTTTTGCAGTAGAAATGTCAATGTGGTTGATTATACCTCAATCATTGTTTGTGTGTGTGCGTGTGCGTGCGTGCGTGTGTGTGTGTGTGTGTGTTTAAAGTGGGACTTCAGTAAGAATCACAAAATCACAGAAGGATTGTTCTTAGCACTTCATGATTATAAATTTATTTGAAAGCAAAAGGTCAAAAATAACCACAGCACTTGTGGAGACAAAGAAGCAATAAAGAGCATGTTAATGGTAATGATGTTCTCTGGAGACAGACTGCCTGGTTTACAATCCCACCTATGGCACCTACTCACTGTAACTTAAACATGTCACTTAACCTCTCTGTGCCATAGTTTCCTCATCTGTAAAATCAGGAAAATAAAAGTATCTACCTTCTAAGATTATTTTGAGCATTGGCATGAGTTAATATTTGCAAAGGGCTTATAATGATATTTGACACAAAATGGGTTCATATGTGTTGATGAAAAAGAAGAAGGTTGGGAAGAATTGCCTTGTATGTTACACATTAATTAAGGCAGAATGAAACTGCTGTGGGGAGAGAACAAAACCAAATACAGGAACTAAAGAGACATCCAAGGAGAGATCCATTGTTGAATCAAACTTCGGTTTTGTTTTTATCACATTCCTATGACTTATTTATTGTATAACTGGAAGTTTGTATCTCTTAATCCTCCTCCCCTATTTCACCATCCACCAGATTGCCTCCTATGAGTCTGTTTCTATTTTGATTTGTTCATTTGTTGTTGTTGTTGTTTTAGATGGTGTATATAAGTGAAGTCATACTATTTGTGTTTTCTAACTTATTTCACTTAGCATAATACCCTGTTAGGTCCATCCTGTTGTCACAAATGGCAAGATTTCATTCTTTTTATGGCTGAGTAATAGTCCGGGGTGTGTGTTTGTGTGTGTGTGTGTGTGTGTGTGTGTGTGTGTGTGTGTGTGTATGACATCTTCATCTTCTTCATCTATTCATGTATCAATGCACATTTGGGTTTGGGTTGCTTCCCATATTAACATATGGCTAATGTTAATAATGCTGCAATGACCATAAGGGTGCGTATATCTTTTTGAATCAGTGTTTTCATTTTCTTTGGATAAGCACCTAAAGGTGGAATTTCTGAATCATATGGTAATTCTTCTTGGATAAAACTTTGAAATATCACTGAGACTTACTTCAAATTCCTGAGGGAGGGAAGAGATATTCAATAGATAGAGCTACAAACGGGTCATTAACAAGGAAAAAATGAGATTGTGTTATCACACAAAATATACAAATCAGCTATTTATATGGATTAAGAATTTTAAAAAGAAAAATCTAAAACTTTTAAACTATTAGAAGAAAATAATATTGCATGTTTTTATGACCTTAGGTCAGAGAATTATTTATAAAAGATTTCAAAAGCATAAAACTTAAAAAAAAAACCTGAGCAATTATATGATGTGAAAATTAAGAGCCGTTGTTCCTCACAACGAACTTTAAAGAGAGTGAGGGGAGTATGAGAAGTTATTTGAAATTCTTATAGTCAGAAGACGACTATAATCAAGTATACAAAGCTCCTATAAATAAAGATAATGCAAAAAACTAATAAGAATGGGCAGAAGTATTAATAGACATATCACAAAAGATGTATATAGCCATTAAATTTCTGAAAAGTCACCCACTTTCCTAGTAATTGGGAGAATGTCGATAAAGAACGTCAGATGTCATTTTCCATCACTCACCAATAGAATTTAAGAAATCTTCTGTGGAAGTGTCACTTGGAGAGGACATGGATCTTTTACCCATTTCTGGTAAGAGTGTAAAATAACACACCACTTTGGGAAACAGTTTGGGCATTGTTTTATAAAGCTGAACATTCCTGAATACATACCATACTTAGATATTTTTGCAGAAGAAATTCTTGCATGTATGTGCTGGAAGATGTAACAGAAATCTTCATCATGTCATTGTTCATAATAGCAAAAAAACTAGAGACAACATAATCATACATAGACAGTGGAATGAATAACTACGTTATGGAATTTTTATAAAATGGAGTAGCATGCAGCAATAAAAATTGATCTGTAATTAAACATCATGGATGAATCTTAGCATCATAATCTGAGGTGAATAAGGCAGTAAAGCAAGTATTAGAAGACTGTTTATGATACTTTTTATAAGAAGTTAAAAAACAGGGCACCTGGGTGGCTCATTTAGTTGAGAGTTTGACTTTGGCTCAGGTCATGATCTTGCTGAGTCCCACGTCAGGCTCTGTGCTAACAGTATGTGCCTGAAGCCTACTTCAGATTCTGTGTGTCTGTCTGTCTGTCTGTCTCTCCCTCCTCCACTTGTGTACACTTTCTCGCCCCCTTTCTCTTCTATCTCTCAGAAATAATAAATGAATAAATTTAAAAAGTTCAAAAACATAAAAACATGAGGTGATATGTTGTGTAGGTATGTATGTGTGGATCGTAAACCTATAAAAACAAGTATCAACAAACAAAATTCCATGTCATGGTTAGAATTCCTTCTACCATGTATCAATTGCCTTAACCCCTTTTTAGACCTTTTCTAGTCTTTTCCTTTAATAATAGCTTCAACTGTTACTTTTACACAGACATTATCAATAATAATATCTTGGATTTGTTGAATTTTATAGATTGAAAAACACTTTTTTTTTTGAGAGAGAGAGAGACCATGCATGAGCTAGGGAGGCACAGAGAGAGAGAGAGAAGGAGAGAGAGAATCCAAGCAGGCTCTAACCTGTCAGCATAGAGCCCAGCGTGAGGCTCAATCCCATTAACCGTGAGATAATGACCTGAGCCCAGATCAAGAGTCAGTTGCTTAACTGAATGAGCGACCCAGGTGCCCTTTTAATAATACCTTTTTAACTTCATCACCTACCTCATCTATGTAGTCTACTCTTCAAAGGACCCAAACACACCTGTACTCTGTACTTCCTCCTTGTTCACCCTTTCCCTCATGCTCTCTAGAATGCCTTCCTTTCTTCCTTACTTGTCAAAATCCCTTAAAATTCATCTTAAACTCTTATCCAGAAAGCTTCTTATGGCTTCCCAAACATTATTTTTCTGTCTATCTCTACCTCTCTTTATGTCTAGATAACTGTTAATTTGTATTTTTCTTAAGCCATTTACCTTCCTTGGTTTGATTTTTTGTGCATCTATCTTATTATCGTTACCATTACCAGATTGTAAGTGTTGTCCTGGCAGATAATGTATTTCACTTACCTTTTTAATCTCTGCATAGCAAAGTCATGGAATAGATGGTAAGTGTGCAATGGCATAAATATAAGTATGAGGGAAACCTATAGGCTGAATGTAGCCATATGATAGGGAATTATAAAAAAGTTTATATTTGATATGAGACACAAGAAATTAGTGTATCAACTACTTCTAACTATAACAATCATTATTTTTTAAATTTTTTTTAATGTTTTATTTATTTCTGAGAGAGAGAGAGAGACAGTGTGAACAGGGGAGGGTCAGAGAGAGAGAGAGGGAGATACAAAATCCAAAACAGGCTCCAGGCTCTGAGCTAGCTGTCAGCGCAGAGCCCAATGCGGGACTCTAACCCACGAACCGTGATATCATGACCTGAGCCGAAATCGGACACTTAACCGACTGAGCCACCCAGGCACCCCAACAATCATTATTTATTGCAATTTTTAATCAATTTATTTCTCCTTGAGGATTTTTCTAAGTAAGTTTTACAGGGCACAGAATATTGGATAATTGGATACTTTGGACAGATGCCCAGCAAACATAGTTCTTGTAAATGTAAAAGTCTTCCAAGTTGCAGAACCATGTATAAAGCCTGGGGTTTTAAATACATCATGAATCCTGAATTATCTTTTCAAAGAAGCTGTTTATCTACTTTACAAAAGTTCAGGCTGTTCTTTAGACACTAATACAGGTAATACATGCAAAAAATGGAAACAATTTCTTCTCCCAGTGAGCAAGAATAAGGAACTCTATACTCATTTCTGGACCCAGTGCCATTATCAAATTGAGGAAGTATGGCTTTACTTTAACTATATACTTTACATTGACTTCTGGGCAAAAAGAATTTATCACCATAATAACTACGTATTTGAATAAGAAATACAGTGTGACTTCATGCATTCACATGAAAATCATATACATATAATAAAAATGGAGGGATTCTCTATTTATTATTATTGTGAAAGAATGATTTTCTCTGATCTATTCCTAAAATTACAGAGACCAAATCCTGAACCGCCTCCATTTTGAGAGTTAAAGAATGGAAAGTAAATGTATCAGACTAAAGAGAAATTTTGATTTTTGACTTATCTAATGCAAACTTATTTCTCCCCTTTATTTCTTATAAATTATTTTCTTCATCCATCACATTGCTTTTTTATTTTTATTTAGCCTGAATGAACTAGATTTTTTTTTTTAATTTATAGGCCCCAAATTAAAACATGAATCTGGTGAATCCAAGACTCATGAGTTTAGAACCATGATTCTACCTAATGTAAGTACACTTGCTTATAGATAAAGTGTCTATAGCTTATGCTTCTTATGAAGACATTCTCTGGAGAAAGATGGTCTTCAGTCACATATCAGCTATGATACTTACATGCTATGCAACTCTGGACAATTTATCTTACCTTTCCAAGTTCAATCCCTCATTTATCAAATTGCCATCTTTACGATATTTATCTCAGTGTGCTTTTGTGAGTTTAAATGAGATAATATAAAGTTCTCAGCTTTGTTATATCATATAGGAAGTGTTAAAATTAAAAATAGGTATCTATTAATAAGCAGGCTGTTTATTTTTATTTTTTAATGTTTATTTAAAAAATAATTTTATTTATTTATTTATTTTTACAAATAGTTTATTGTCAAGTTGGTTTCCATATAACACCAAGTGCTCATTCCCACAAGTGCCCTCCTCCATGCCCATCACCCCCAACCCCCTCTCCCTCACCCCCCATCAGCCCTCAGTTTGTTCTCAGCATTCAAGACTCTTTCATGGTTTGCCTCTCTCCCTCTCCCCCACTATTTTCCCCCCTTCTTCTCCCCCTTGGTCCTCCATTAAGTTCCTCCTAATCCTCCTATACGTGCAAACATATGGTATTTGTCCTTCTCTGCCTGACTTATTTCGCTCAGCATAACACCCTCAAGGTCCATCCATGTTGCTACACATGGCCAGATTTCATTCTTTCTCATTGCCATGTAGTATTCCATCGTATAGATAAACCACATCTTCTTGATCCATTTGCCCGTTGATGGACGCTTAGGCTCTTTCCATGTTTTGGCTATTGTTGAGAGTGCTGCTATGAACATTGGGGTACATATGCTCCTATGCATCAGCACTCCTATAACCCTTGGGTAAATTCCTAGCAGTGCTATTGCTGGGTCATAGGGGAGTTCTATTGTTAACTTTTTTAGGAAACTCCACACTGTTTTCCAGAGGGGCTGTACCAGTTTACATTCCCACCAACAGTGTAGGAGGGTGCCCATTTCTCCACATCCTTGCCAGCATCTAGAGTCTTCTGATTTTCTCATTTTAGCAACTCTGACCAGCGTGAGGTGGTATCTCAGTGTGGTTTTGATTTGTATTTCCCTGATGCTGAGGGATGCTGAGCATCGTTTCATGTGTCTGTTGGCCATCTGAATGTCCTCTTTGGAGAAGTGTCTGTTCATATCTACTGCCCATTTCTTCACTGGGTTGTTTGTTTTTCGGGCGTGTAGTTTGGTGAGTTCCTTATAGATTTTGAATATTAACCCTTTATCTGATATGTCATTGGCAACTATCTTTTCCCATTCTGTTGGTTGCTTATTAGTTTTATGGATTGTTTCTTTTGCTGTGCAGAAGCTTTTAATCTTGATGAGGTCCCAATAGTTTATTTTTGTTCTTGATTCCCTTGCATTTGGGGATGTGTCAAGTAAGAAATTGCTGTGGTTGAGATCAGGGAGGTTGTTTCCTGCTTTCTCCTCTAGGGTGTTGATAGTTTCCTATCTCACATTCAGGTCCTTTATCCATTTTGAGTTTATTTTTGTGCATGGTGTGAGAAAATGATCTAGTTTCATTCTTCTTCTTGTTGCTGTCCAGTTCTCCCAACACCATCTGTTAAAGAGGCTGTCTGTTTTCCATTGGGTATTCTTTCCTGCTTTGTCAAAGATGAGTTGGCTGTATACTTTTGGGTCCACTTCTGAGTTCTCAATTCTGTTCCATTGATCTATGTGTCTGTTTTTGTGCCAATACCATACTGTCTTGATGATCACAGCTTTGTAGTAGAGGCTAAAGTCTGGGATGGTGATACCTCCCGTTTTGGTTTTATTTTTCAGTATTACTTTGGCTATTCAGGGTCTTTTGTACAAATTTTAGGATAGTTTTTTCTAGCTTTGAGAAGTATGCTGGTGCAATTTTGCTTCGGATTGCAGTGAATGTGTAGATTGCTTTGGGTAGTAATGACATTTAAACTATATTTATTCTTCCTATCCATGAGCATGGAATGTTTTTCCATTTTGTGTCTTCTTCAATTTCCTTCATAAGTCTCCTATAGTTTAAATCATACAGATCTCTTATATCCTTGGCTAGGTTTATTCCTAGGTACTTTTTGTTTTTTTGTGCAATTGTGAATGGGATCAGTTTCTTGATTTCTCTTTCTGTTGCCTCATTGTTGGTGTATAAGAATGCAACCGATTTCTGTACGCTGAATTCATGGATCACTTCTAGTAGGCTTCTGGTGGAGTCTGTCGCGTTTTCTATGTAGAGTATCATGTTGTCTACAAAAAGTGAAAGTTTGACTTCTTCTTTGCCGATTTTGATGCCTTTGATTTCCTTTTGTTGTTTGATGGCTGATGCTAGGACTTCCAGCACTATGTTAAACAACAGTGGTGAGAGGGGACATCCCTGTCGTGTTCCTGATCTCAGGGGGAAAGTTCTCCGTTTTTCCCCGTTGAGCATGATGTTAGCTGAAGGCTTCTCATAGATGGCTTTGATGATGTTTAAGTAGGTTCCTTCTATCCCGACTTTCTCTAGAGTCTTTATTAAGAAGGGATATTGTATTTTGTCAAATGCTTTTTCTGCATCTATCGACAGGATCATATGGTTTTTATCTTTTCTTTTATTGATATGATGTATCACATTGATTGATTTGCGAATATTGAACCAGCCCTGTAACCCAGGAATGAATCCCACTTGATCTTGGTGGATGATTCTTTTTATGTGCTGTTGGATTCGATTTGCAGGTATCTGGTTGAGGATTTTTGCATCCGTATTCATCAAGGATATTGGCCTGTAGTTCTCTTTTTTTGCTGGATCTCTGCCTGGCTTGGGAGTCAGAGTGATGCTGGCTTCATAAAATGAGTCCGGAAGTTTTCCTTCAATTTCTGTTTTTTGGAATAGCTTGGGAAGACTGGGTATTAATTCCGTTTTAAATGTCAGGTAGAACTCCCCTGGGAAGCCATCAGGTCCAGGGCTTTTATTTGTTGGGAGACATTTGATACTGATTCGATTTCTTCACTAGTTATGGGTCTGTTCAGATTTTCTATTTCTTCCCATGTGAAATTTAGTAGTGAGTGTGTGTTTAGGAATTTGTCCATTTCTTCTAAGTTGTCCAATTTGTTGGCATATAATTTTTCATAGTATTCCGTGATAAACGCTTGTATTTCTGAGGGGTTGGTTGTAATAAGTCCATTTTCATTCATGATTTTGTCTATTTGGGTGCTCTCTCCTTTCTTTTTGAGAAACCTGGCTAGCAGTTTCTCAATTTTGTTTATTTTTTCAAAGAACCAACTCTTGGTTTCATTGAATTGTTCAATTGTTTCCTTGGTCTCTATGTTGGTCTTGTGCATAACTCTGTTATACTTATTACACTCTAATTGTTTTGTAATGTCTCTTTCAATAAAACTGGAAGGAATAAGAGAGGGAAGGAAGAATGGGAGAGAGGGAGGAAGGAAAGAATAGAAAGAACAGATTCAGAAAGTCTTTATATTTTCCTGCAATCTATTGCACCTGTTTGGAATTCTCCTTCCACTCAAAAATAGAATATTTATTCTTTAAATTTACATAGATGTTTGGAACTTTTTGACTTGTATTAAGACTTATTAGGCATTATTTATATTGCAAGCATTTGCAATCCCAATTATTATTTATATGCTTTATTCATAACTTTGAAAACAATTGTATGCTCAAATCTTGCTAGTTATTGACAAGTCTTGCCTAACAAAATACCAACAATATCTGTGTCTGTCTCCATAAGATATTTTATGAGATGTATTCTAATCATAAATAATAATCATTTCAAATATACTAAAATAGGTGATATTAAGCCAAGTTGACAGTGACCAGAAAGTTGATAACCAATATTTAGTAGAAACCTATAAGTATAGTAGGCTACTGAAAGAGGAAAAGTAACATATAGTCGTGCTATGATTTAGATGAACTTAGCTAACTTTGTTTTATGGCATGGCTCCTAAGATTTCTGGATACCTTTTCTTAAAAGATGACTTTCTTGCAAACCTATTCATCTTTCTGTGTAAAAAATGCGCTTAACAAAGGTGCGATTGAATAATAAAGGAGTATCACCATTCCAAGGAGACATTAATACTAAAACATGTTTTTCTTTAAATTTCAACTTCTCTTATAGAGAAGATTTACTTTAACAATCCAAAAATAATAACAATAAAAGCAAAACAGAACAAAATAATATAAGGTAATAAAAAAACTTTTTTACTTACTTTAACAATGGAGCAAATGAGACTGAACATCATTTCTGTGCTGTTCTTGCACTGAAATATCATAACCTTATGTTAGTTATGACAAAACATCAGGCAAACCTAAATTGAGGAGCACTGTACAGAGTAAATAATGAGTCTCTTTCAAAATGTCAAGTTCATGAAAGAAAAGGGGAGAGAAAGTAGTCACACACTGGAGAAGAACAAAGAGAAATAACAGATACAACATAAGACCTAAGATATGATCCTTGAACAAAAAGAAGACGTGGGAAAACATAGTAGGGAAAAAGGCATAGTCAAAAAAAAAAACTTGTGGAATTTGAATAAGATCTACAATATGTAGTTAAGAGTGTAGTACCAATATTAATTTCCTGCTTTTATAATTGTATTATGGTTACGCATGTTGCTAACATTAGGGAAAGCTGAATGGAGGATATACAGGAATTCTCTATACTATTTTGCACTGTTAAGTCTAAATTTAGTTTAATATATAAAGTTTAAAAATTTTGTTAACTTTTCCCAGCTTTAGAAGGTTAATAGTAGAAAAGTTTTGATTGGAACCAAAGTCCCTAGTTTTCTTTCCCCTACAGTACATTACATCACCATCAAGTGGATATTCTCTTGCTTAATTAATGAAGCAAGTAAGTTTCTATGTTTCATTTTATATTATCCTGAAATATTTGCAACTTGCTTAAATAAATGTTCTAATCTTAATATTTTAATAATATTAATGGGTTAAAAGCAGAAAAGAATCTCAAAACAAATAATGAGTTAAATCAAATCAATCAAAGTGTCCTTCAGAAATATTACCAGCCAAATCTATCTAATCAGTAAGAGAGCTCATATATAAATTTGGATTAGATATTTCCAATAAGAATGAGTTATTTACCATGTCCCATCAAGGCATATTTGGTGTTAAGTTACCATTTTTAAAAAAGTCACATTCATTCTGTTATGACCTGGCATCCCTAACTTGCAACAACCAGAGGAAATAAATTGTGGGAAAATGTCAAATTCCACTAAACCTATATGTAAATCCATGGATTAAGATGAAAGTGCACATGGAAAGAGAGTTTCTGAAAGAAAAGTCTAAATGAGACATCGCCTGAGGCTTAGAAACTTCTACATTGAAAATCTAATGGCATTCAAGAAATAAAATGCTTCTTAAGTAAGAGTAATGTAAATTAAATTAACAACAACAATAAAAATACTATTAGGGTATGAATTTGAGTGCAAGTCAGTTCACAAATAATCTAGGTAGGAAATATTTTTGAAACTTGTTATGAGCCAGGCATTCTGTTTTGCCTGAACACTGGTACTGATTCACTTCTACAACCTTGGACAATTAAATATATTAGTCCCCAAATGCTTGAAAGTGGCATGTAACTTCATGAAAACATAATACCCTGGGTTCTTGTAGTGTTAAAATGCTAACCTAGTTCACTAGTACTCTATTTATCTCTATTTCATATTTCAATAAGTTACCTCTTTCTCTGGTGTCACAGGCGATTTGACATTAAACAAGGCTCTCGAAACAAAATCCCTTTGGTGGGAAACCTGAATGTCAACAAACACAAACTTAGGGAGGGAAGCGACTATTGACAAGTTACTGTTCTGCAGAACAAGCAGCCATTCCTTGAGAACTGGATGCAGCTCAGGTAGCTTGAGACATTTGGGGGCTTTCTGTGCCTCTGATGCGACCCAAATTTCTGTATCAAAACTGAAACATAAGTAGGAGATCTACAGACAAATCCTCAAGTCACAAGGTGAATTTTTAAAAGCATACACTTTCTGGATGCAAACTTAGTTATGACCACTTTTCTTGTAATGGAAAGGAACTCTCTCCTATAAGAGTAGATCTACCCATTGTTTCTTTTTGTCTTCTTTCTTAACATATTTTCAGTAAGATTTAGCCATTTATTTATCTAGATTAGCAAAAATACAATAATCAAAATCCCACCTTTGCATGTCTTTGTTTTCTAAGAGTAGCCACTAACACAAATATTAAACTACTGCATAGTCCTGGACCAACAGCACTGACATAATCTTTGAGTTTGTAAGAAATTCAGAGTCCCAGGCCCCACTCCAGCTCTGCTGGGTTGGGTTTGCATTTTAGTAAAATCCTGAGGTATCTCTTGTACATTAAAGTTTAGAAGCACTACCTTCTATTAGAAGGTATTAAATTGGCAGACGTCTTCTTTTCATTTCATAGTTGGTAATTATAATTGTTCTTTAATGCTGACAAATTAGAAGCTGAGTTATTATGTATATGATATATGTATATGTACAGCTGTATTCCTGAGGTTTATAATTTAGAACTTACCAGAGATATCTATGTAAAAATTAAGGCTTCGATTGGATGTGTACAAATCATACTTTAAATTTTTTACATATGTAAGTATGTAAAAATTTTTCAGGGATTTACTGTTGTCAGAAGTAAGCCTTTTATTAATTAGGTGTTTTTATTTAATTCCAGTGTAGTTAACATAAGTGTTATATTAGTTTCACGTGTACAATGTAGTGATTCAACAAATATATACATGACTCAGTGTTCATCATACTAAGGGTACTCTTAGTTTTCTTCAGATATTTCACCCATCCTCCCATGCACCTCCCCTCTGCTCTACTTTATTTTAAATGAGTGCCCTCAGTTAAAGTTAAGAAACCAGCCTTTGATTGAAGTGATTATATAGTGTATTGTCTACAGATTATAACATAGTTAAAGGCAACATCCTTTGTTGCTAGACACTATAATTAGCTAAAAATTGAGCAAAAGAAAATGCAGATTATAAGCAAATCTGTGCATTCCTTCAGGGAAGGACATGCCTCATGATATCAGCTAAATACTAGGGATAAAACAATAAATAGCATATAGTGGGTTCTAAATAAATATTTGTGGAATAAATGATTATGCACAAGTGTAACTCTTACTTGCTTAGATCACAAGTCCCCATCTGGTGGAATCATTTTGAACCCCCAGGCCTGCCTTTCCCCGTAGGATCCTCAACTGCCATTATCCCTTCCAACATGTATAACACTCTAAATTCATGAGGTGGTATTTCAATATGTAATTGTCCTGACTTTGCTACTACCATTCAAAAGTGAATAAGATATCGTTACTGAGATTTGACATGGTATGATCTCTCTTTACACTGATGCAGAAATTGTTCCCACTGAGGAGACAGAGGGCTTTCTCCTTAATAGATTTATTCACTTTTGTTAGTCTTCCAAACGAACAGAAACATTTCAGCCTTATAGCCTTCTCTTAAATAATTCGAGAATTTGAGACATCTAGCAAAAACATTTAGTCAATAAATATGTATACAATATTCATAATACTTAAAGTTGTTTTTAGGTCACTTTTGGGGAATAGTGGACATAAACAAGAACAAACAAAACTGACAGATGGCGATAACAATTAGAAGGAAATATATAAACGAAGATATATGATGGAAATAAACTGGTTGTGGGAAGGTATATTGGGTCAGGATGATGATTGAAGTTTCCTTCAGGAGGTAATTATGCTTGAGGCTCATAGAAGTAGAAACCAGAAAATTGTAGGGAAAGAGTGAGGGAAAGAAAGGAATCAGGAATGGTATGTAGGATTTAGCTTGAGTAACTATATGGTTTGTTTTGTGATTTACTAAGACAGTGAGTTCATAATAAAAATGAATGAGTGAATGAACAAATGAATGAAAATATTGGTGAAAAAGTTAATAAACCTGTATATACGTGTGTGAGGATATTTGAGTGATACATCACAGTGTCTCATTCAGTGTTATTCCTAATAAATTCTACCAGGATGTTGTCAAAGCACCTTGATTCTTTCCTACTTCAAGGTGCATTCCCACCACTGCCACCCCAGTCTGGGGCATTCTCTTAGAGATTGGTAACGACCTTATCATCTCTATTTATTAATTCCCATCACCTTGCATTCATTCTAGTAAGTGCAACTAGTTCGGACAGTCCTGAAGGTAGATATGTGGAGACGTTCTTTAGGATACTTATTTCACAACATAGTACTTGTAAAGTTGGTTTAAAATGGGTAAGAAATGCCTCACAGATTTAATAACACAGCAACACATTTTTGGTTCTATGAGCACATATGGAGCTACAATGCTGTCCGTCTCTATCATCTCTCATGCTGAGTTTTCCATACGGACCAACATGTATGGATTTCAGATATAAGGAGTAACTGTGTACTTATGTTAGTGGTCTGTGAATAGAATACAAAATCTGAGTCCTTACTTGCAGAGAAAGGTAGAATGTGTTGTGGAAAAATCATATGAAATTATGTGAATTACATTTTTCTGAGACACTAGATGAAAGAACCAAATTCAGGGTCACAGTACTTTTCTCTAAGTGTAGTTATATTTGAATGTCTTTGATTCTTATGATCTCTTGATATCATTGTCCCATGAATTTTTGGATATTTGATATTTAGGATTGTTTTCTCAATTATGTTGATGATTCTTAAAATTGAGCCCATATACATAGTCATATATCATTAATTGATGAAAGTTTTTTGCATAAGATGATTTAATTACTCTTTGATTAGGAAGTATATAAATAAATCAGCTGTGGAGTTGTCAGAGCTTGGAATCAATGACTTAATTCAAAAAACAACAACAAAATATACTACCCAACACTTGACATATGCAGCACACATATGGCATTACTCACCCTTAAAATTTGGTTCATTGCTTCTTCCTTGAAGTTTCCTAAAAGGTTTTATCTGCCTTGAAACTAACAGGATAATAAGGTCCTGGCTGGTTTCTACCTCTAAGAGAAGAGAAACTATTCATGTCTCTCTCACACAGAATGGGCTTAGATTCATTGCTGAGTTGCTTTGATCTATGGATGTTAGAAGAAAATGTATTGATGTTCCTTCAGTCTGTTTCTAGATATACTAGAGATTTATCATGGTTAAGAACTCTATATCCCCACTTTATGATTTAAAACTATGATTGTCATAGATTACTTACATTTTCATTAGTAATTTCTATTTTATTTTTATAAATATTTATTTTTGAGAGAGAAAGTGCACAAGTAGGGGAGGGACAGAGAAAGAGAGAGGGAGACAGAGAATCCACAGCAGGCTCCAGGCTCTGAGCTGTCACCACAGAGTCCAACATGGGACTCGAACTCACAACCATGAGATCATGACCTGAGAGGAAGTCATATGCTTAACCAACTGAGCCACCCAGGCATCCCAGTAATTTTTATTTTAAATGATACCTATGAGATGTGTCTTATCAGAAGCACATTTGCTTGAGGGACTGAAGAAAATCCACTTGAAGAGAAAGGAGAATCAAGTGAATACAAATGACCCCTATAAATTTTTACTTTCTAGTACAGTAATGGTCACTCAGATTTGTTGCCACACCCAAATCTCTTTTGGTTTATGTTTTAGTGTTCTGTGCTAAAAGAAATTTCATTATAAAGTCAATCAGAGAAGACAAATATCTTATGTTTTCACTCATATGTGGAACATGAGAAACTTAACAGAAGACCATGGGGGAAGGGAAGGGCAAAAAATAGTTACAACAGAGAGGGAGAGAGGCAAACCACGAGACTTTTAAATACAGAGAACAAATTGTGGGTTGACAGAGGGTGGGGAAGAGGGAAAAATGAGTTATAGGTATTGAAGAGGGCACTTGCTGTATGTGAACAATGAGCCATGGGAATCTATCCCCCAAACCAAGAGCACACTGTACACACTATATGTTAACCAATTGGACAATAAATTATATTAAAAATTAAATTAAAAACATAAAAGAAATGTCATTTAAAACTCTGTGACAATGTTAAGGCATGAGTAACACTCTTTGAATATCCATTTGGAAAAGTAAAATAATAAAACGGAGAAAAGCATTTCCTTACCACAGGCTAGAATAAGCCTGGTCATGATGATGTGGAGTGATTCACTTTCTGACACCTAAAGCTTCCAAGTATCAGCTGCCTAGTAGTACCAGTGTCTAAAAGAGGAAGTCTTAGTGGCACTCCAGTAGACAGACAGACCTTGTTGGGAACAGAAATACGAGGACAAGTGGTTTTTGACTATATTGTTCCTAATGATAGTATTAGGAGAATGGCAAAGTGAGATGGACAAACTTTGATAAGTGACCTGGTTGAATTCTGTTCTATCCATTTAATAAACGTATAACTTGGATAAATTATAATTTTGAGTGAGTTTTTAATCCTTGTGTGTATATATATATACAGACACATATGTAATATATATACAGCTGTGTACTGTATACCTTATATGTTTGGTATGCAAATTAAATTGCACAGTAGATACGAAGCACCTAGCATTGTGCCTTCCTTGTTGAGTGAGCTCAAAATGTTAGCTCTCTTTCTCTCCTTTCCTTCTTCTCTGTAACCAAAGAGAAGAAACAAGGCAAATAGTGGTTAGAATGGGAATCTAAATGAAAAAAAAAATGAACAAAAGAACATGATTTACATGAAATATTAGGAAGAGAGATGACTGAGAGACAGGGATGAACTATTAAACACATATACTGCCTTATATAAATGATATTGGAGAAAGAAGAGTTAGAGAAGGGAATGGCTGATTGATGGTAGAAAAAAATAAAACAGGGAAATTTGCTAAATGTGTAAGATAATAAAAACTTATGAGAAATTACAATGCATTGAAGAACAAGTGCCTATTAGTTTGCTAAGAACATGGAAACAATGCACAGGATTTTGTCAAGAGAGTTGTATTAAGTCATTTGAAAATAACATTTTTCTTCTCTCTTTTGATTAAATCCTCCTAGAAGCTTGGAGTCTAACAGACATAACATATCTCCCAAAGTTAGACACTGACTGCATCAGAGTCTGTAAAAGAAAAACAGCAAACAAACAAGCAAAAAAACAGAAAGTTGTCTGAAAGAAAAAGAATAAATGCAAATAACTCAGTGGTCATTGAAGCCAATCCACTATTTTTAAAAACAGGTATATAAAAAGATATTGAAATTACAGGTTATATGTTACAAACAGGATTTATACTGAAAGGTTTTCTAATCCCTGCTTTAGAGCCTATATATGAAAGCAACACACACACACACACACACACACACACACACACACACACACTAAAATAGTTTCTGGTAGTTCCTAGGGTCACATATTGATGTGATACATCTAAATAATGATGAATTTATCTACACAGCAGATTAGCATATAAATGGAATTATTAAAATTCTTCAAATTTTACTTAGATTCATGCAGACCGTTTATTGCTCTTTGATCATGGTTTAGACAAAAGAGTCTTAGAGTAGATACTTAAGACACAAGTTTTGAAAGGTCATTGATGATTCATACGCGGTTTATGTAAATGTAAAAGTGTTTTTCTCCTTTTGACTTAACTCACTGTGGTATAAAATTTCTTTAAATCTTTATTTGAACTTCAGTGTTTTTTATATTACTTATTTGAACTTTAAAAAAATATCGGAAGAGTAAAGTTAAAGTTAAGTAATGGGCCAGTATAAGTCAAGTTGTACCTTCTTTGTTATTAATAACTACAGATTGAATACTTAGTTATATGTCATATTCAGTCATCCACATCTATATGCAATGATTAAGCTAAAAAACTGGCTAAAAATGATTAGCAATAGAATTAGAGTATTTCCCATGCTCCTATTATTAGGCCAATCATTTAAGAATATGCAAATGTATGGAGGTAATGGAGGGGAATTTAACAGATACATTTCACTTCTTTATAACTGTCAGTGGTGAGGATGCATATTATTTCTCTCCTTAGACTAACTTGTTAGCAGAGCACAGTACATAATAAGGGTTTGCAGTAAGGATCTTGTGCCAGAGAAAATAACCTTCCCCCAAAAAGTTTAAAGAAAATGTTTAAAAAATGTGTAAGATGATATTATCTTTTAGTTATCCCTTTAGTAAGCCGGCAAATGGATTTTGTAAACCCAGAAATGATATTTTTTTCTTAAATTGAAGACAAAAGAGTCCACTGTTATTTCAAACTATCCAGTAACATGGAAGCTCTACATAAATAAGGGAAAATGGGTTTAAGTTATATCATAGGAAATAGTGGCTACATTTGCTTCTGATATTTTATTTTGAATATAAATAAATTCAACAAATTCTGTCTGTATCCTCACTTCCTGGACAATGCTAAAACTGGATAATTTTCAGTGGTGGCTACACTTAGCTCTCGGGTCAGAGGAATTAAATTCTACACTGTAAATAGTGGGAATAAATAAAACAGTGCAGTGTCCAGTTTAGGGTATAATTTTTTTTTTTTTTTTTTTGGCACTTCTGTCAACTTGACTAACACTGGATAAGGCTTTTTGGAAGGGACACCTGCCGACCAACAGTGCCTCCTCTAATGTTATTTTTCTGTCTTCTTTGTTATGTTCACCGTAAGCAGCTGTGAACCCTGGGGTTCACCCCTTGCTGGAAGTTGCTACTGCAGAAAAGAATGCAGAGTCAGAGATTTAAGAGGGTTTCCTGGTGCCTCTGGCTGAATTCCAGAGTTTTGTAGCTTCTCTGTTGCTGCACTTCTCAATGAGGGTATTTACTAACCAAAAGACCTAATGCATGCAAGTCATTTAGAAAGAAGTTAAAGGCATTTAAAACTGAAGTGGATGAGAAAAAACAATACGTATAGCAATAAACGCAGTGCCGGCTGTGGTGAGGACAAAAGGAAAACCAAAATGTTGCCTTATGCTTGAGGTCATGTAGTTCTCTTCCTTTCAGGCATGTCTTTGCTTTCTTCCTTGCTGGGAAAATTCAAGCCACTGAATGCCCAGCACCAAGTCTCTCCTCCCAGCATTCCCCCCTGCACACTCTGGCTTCCTTTCCGTTACCAACCCTTTTAGTCTTCAAGGGTAAATTCTTCCATTATGTACTAGATCCTGACCTTCTCTCTCTTACTCAGGGATGTAGCTCAAGCAGTTTTCCCCTGTCCCTTCTCTATCAGCAAAATTCTCTGTCTCCTAGGTGAAACCATCAAGCATTCAAATATGCTAATATTTATATCTTAAAAAATTCTTCTGATTTCAAGCCCATTGTAGTTATCACCCCATTTCACTGTTTTTCCTTACAGAAAAGTGCTCAGAAAGGAATTGGTGCCCACTACCAGCAATTCTTTTCTTCCCAGACTCCCTTACAACCTCCCTAATAAACATTCCATTCCCACCATGCCACTGAAACTAACATAACCAAAGACTTTCATGTTGCTAAATCTAATAGTTAATATCCAGTCCTGATCTTAGACTTTTAGTGAGTATTATTTTTTCCCCTCTCAATGATGTACACTTCTGGTTTTCTGCTACCAGCCATCCCCTTCTTTGTTTTTTCCTTTACTGGTTCTTCTTCCTTTTCCTGACTTCTAAACTTTTTGAGAATGTCCTAGGGGATTCAGTCCCTTGATCTTTTCATTTCTCAGTTCACACTCAGTCATCCAGTGCTATGATTTTAAATAGTGTCCATATACTGATGACTCCTAAAATTTCATCTCATCTCCATTTTGATGTCTAATGGAAAAGGAAACTCCATAGTTCACATCAAATCCTCTGGCAAGTTCTCTCATCTTTATCTTCAAATTGTATCTTAAATTGTACCACTTGTCACCACCCTCATTCCCATCACCATGGGCCTACCTTCTTCATTTCTCGGTGAAAGCACTGCCATTAGACCCCCTCTTTCCTCGATTTCTGTCTTGCCCCCTTGGAACCTATTCTCAACAGAGAATCCAGAGTGATACTATTAAATGTAAATTTGATCCTGTCTCTCCATCATTCAAAACACTCTGATGTCTCTTCATCTCATTCAGAATGAAAATCAAAGCCCCTTTCATGGTGTACATGTCCTATAAGATCTGCCTCCCCATTAATTTTCTGGCCCCTATGTATTCTAACTCTGTTTCTTGCCATCTCTGTTCCTTCCATGCTGGTCTCCTGGCTCTTTGAACATGCCAGGTATTCTCCCACATCAGTGCCTTTGCCTTCATGTTATCTCTCCTGGGGTGCTCTTCCTCCAGTGTTTGTAAGACTGGTTCCTTCACTTCAAGGTTTTGTTCAAATGACATGTTTTGTATGGATTTTCCATTGCACCCTACTTAGAATGCAACTCTTCATCACTCTTTTTATTTTTCTTTTCTCTATAGAATTTACTACCTTCTAATATATTGTAATGTCTCTCTCTCATAAAATGTTTAACTTTACAAGTATAGGGGAGTACTCAAGTACTATTTCAAGTACAGAGAATAATATTGCATGGCATGTAGTAGGTTCTAAAAGTGTATTTGTTGAATAAATGAATATATTTTCACTGGACTGAGTGAAAGATACTCAACTTTTTTTTTAATTTTGAGAAGAAATATAACAGATTTTTCTAGGTCTCTTCTTAAGGACACCACATAACTGAGAGGGTCAAAAACATTCTAGGCCTTAATAAACCACTTAACCATCCAGTCTATGTTCAGGAAGTTTTAAAAATTGATTGTGATATTTTCAAATTCAAGTAGAGTAGTAGAATATGAATTTTGGGGGTCATACTGCTTGATTGTTTGATTTCAGCTCACCAACTTGTGGGATCTCGGGCAACTCTTTCAATGCCTCTATGTTCAGTATCCTCTTCTGATAAATGGTGATAGTAAATAATAAGCCATTTACATTCTTTATAACATTTAATTTACCAAATTTAATTTACAACACTATGATATCAAGTGTGTATCTAATGTCTAGGACCTAAGATTAATTGAGTTGTAGATGTTAGTATTGTATTACTGCTTTTGACATTGCTTGGTGTGTGTGTGTGTGTGTGCGTGTGTGTGTGTGTGTGTGTCCTTCTCTCTGGCTCACTGTTGCCCTCCTTCCTACTTGCTACAGCGGCTGGTTGGTAGAAGAGAGAGAGTCTGAGGGTAGAAGGAAATGTAGACACTAAGAAGGGCCAGGGCTTATGATAGGCCATCACAAAACAAAGTGCCAGTTATTCCTTGATTGATAAGCACAAGGTTTAAATATACTAATGGTCAACTGCAATTTAGACAGAATTTGTTCCTAAGTGGACAGGAATGACAAGAGTTGTTTTCATCCTGTATGATGCATGACTTTAGACTCTTCAAAACTCCATCAAGATGCAGTTGATTTTTAAAGATATTTGCACCTGGGGCACCTGTGTGGCTAAGTTAGTTAAGTGTCCAACTCTTGATCTTAGCTCAGGTCATGATCTCATGGTTTGTGAGTTCCAGCCTTGTGATGGGCTCTGTGCTGACAGTGTGGAGCCTGCTTGGGATTCTCTGTCTCTTTCTCTCTTTCTACCTTTCCCCCGTGCTCACTCTCTCTTCTCTAAAAATAAATAAACAATAATAAAAAAATATAGAAATTTGCACCTGATTTTTAATGCTGATTCCAAATCAGTATGACAAACAGTACAAATTAGAGAAAGCTATTTATAAATTACCAGGAAACTTGTATAATAGCATGTATCACACTTCTAACACGTACATAGCTACAACATTATTATTGTAATCTTATTTATAGAAAATGATGTTTTTCTACAGGTCCATTCATTCCCCAATGGTGAGGAAAGTGGAAATTTTTCCATTCTTGTCCCAAAACAGAAATTAACAATTGCAATATAAGGAATGTAATTAATCATAACCATATTCATGATTGTATTGAAATACAAAGTGCACTTTATTTTAAAAATGAAAGTACTTAGAATCTACATCAAATAGCTCTCTTTGACATCAAACCTGACTAATTAGGACCCAACCCTGAACTAACATCAGTGAGTGTGATTATCCTGAGATATCCCTGATAGTCATACTTAAAAACTCTAATCCTATCTTCAATTCCAAAGGACAAAATAGATCTCTTGACACTCTTGTTACTTAAAAACTGATGAACATGTATAAACTGCTTCTATGCTTTGTCACGTTTCCTTTCCACTATATTGGAATCTCTGCTTCTCACATGAAAATTGCCAACACATATAAACAGGCTTAGTTTAATGTATTTATAGAGATCTCTGTTTGTTGCTATATATGTGCTGTCTGTGAGCTTACTTCTTGCAGTAGAACACTTCTTGCTTTGTAATTTTATTATCTGCTTCTGTATTTCCTACTTTGTCACTTCTAAAACATATCAAGGATCTTGAACATCTCACTCTCTAAGTCAACAGGGCACATTTAAGTTATGCTTATAATTAGGAATTTCTATTCCTCTGTAAATGAGAAAGAGATTCTGAATATTTCTAACCTTTCAAAGTCAAATGTATGTATGTTGTTTCTGAAGATCACTATCATTCCCCAAGCCTGTGGTGTTCTCATTGAAATAGATTAATTTTCAGTTGCACAGATGTGTCCAAATGCTTTTCATTTAAAAGTGAATTGCTCATTCATCTCAAGTGCTTTATTATGTCAACGTCCTATAATTATTCTTTAATTAAATAATGACACAGGTAATCTAGTAGTGAAGATATTAAGGAAACTTAATATATAAATGAATTATGGAATGATGATAGCTTAAGTACCACCTACAGCAGAGAGTGCATAAAGAAATAAGATGTTACAAAAGAGTAAAGTTTTTGTTTTGTTTTGTTTTTAATTTTGTTCTTTTCTAGGATAAATGAATACAAGCTAAGATCTGGGAAAGTTAATTGAATGTCTTTAAGTCCAAGGTTGCCATTTCAACCTGAGAAACTTCTTCAGAATACGAAAACAACACTACTTTTAGATTCTCCTGCTGTTTTTGATGACTATCTAGGCTAGTATGTTTGAATTTTTTACAGCGTATGCATGGTAAAATTTACTGAAGTTAAAAGAGGGCTCTCTTTCA
Source organism: Hyaena hyaena (assembly GCF_003009895.1). NCBI lineage: Eukaryota > Metazoa > Chordata > Mammalia > Carnivora > Hyaenidae > Hyaena > Hyaena hyaena. The sequence continues at coordinate 100,839 of NW_024081752.1, forward strand.
CTGACTATCCAGCTTCTGTTTATTTCAGTCTTCTGTTTGCTGGTTTCTCAATATTAAGGGATTAATTAAAATAAACATTTGTGGTGCTAAATGTCCCAGGTACTTCCCTGTCAGCTTTTTAAGTTTCAGAAACTTGTGGTAGTGAGGGAGGAAGATAATAATTCTCCATTCAAATAAATAGAATACTATGCCTACTACTGACCTTTTAAAGTTCTTTTTTTTTTTTTTAATTTCTAGGAGAGAGAGAGAGAGACAGCATGAGCAGGGGAGGGTCAGAGAGAGAGGGAGTCACAGACTGAAACAGGCTCCAGGCTCTGAGCTGGCAGTCAGCACAGAGCCCGATGCGGGGCTCGAACCCACGAACCGCGAGATCATGACCTAAGCGAAAGTCGGACGCTTAACCGACTAAGCCACCCGGGCGCCCCTGACATTTTAAAAGGAAAGAAAGTTGGGGTATATTCTGTTCCTCCAGTAACACTGTCCAGCTTCTGGAAGTGGTTCTTCTCTTGTTAGCCTCTAGGTGGTATAATGGCCTCTCTGAAACTCACAGGCCTATTCCTTTTTCTCCACTAAGCTTTGCAACTTTGCCATTTGCCTTGGGTCTAAGAACCCTGACATGGAGTCTCTTTATTGGGTCTACTTTGGGTGCCTCCATGAGCATCTTTGGAACCAAGCAAGTTCAGGATGTCTTAGACTCGAATGTGTCTAAGACCCAGTGTGGCTTTTTACCCTGTTGCACTTTTTGTCATAAAAAAAAAAAGAGAGAGAGAATTTACTCTTACTCATTTAGTTGCAGACTTTTCAGCTGAAAGTTTTTAGAAAAGTTGTTCTTCTGCTATGAAATTGTCAAAGCTAAGAGCTTTCCTTTTCGGCCTTTCTGATGAAATCCCAGAGGGAGATTCTATAATAAGAAGCCTGTCATGCATGTTTTTTGAATATAAAGAAAAGACACACTACTATGTGTTCAACAGGAAGTATAGTAACAGTAATATGAACTAAAATTTGCTGATCACATAGTAGGTACCATGTCCTTACTGTTTGCTTTAAATGTATTATTTCCACATTAATGATATTTCTGTAAGGCAATTATTATTATCTTTATTTAACAGTAAGTAAGGTGCAAGCTCACTAGGTTTAATTACTTGACCAATGTTACACAGTTAGTACCTTTGAAAGGATGGTCCCAAATCTACATTTCTCTGACCATTTCCACAAAATCACATGCCATTGTCTAATTGTCACTAATTCTGCTATTAAAGCTTTACTCTGACCCTGAAAGACTTACCCTAGTTACCTAATCTTTTGGAGTCTCTGGTATATTTCCTCTAAAAAGGAAATAATAATCTTATTCACTTCAATCAACATAAGTGAAGAGAAAATGAAATCATGTATATAAGTAGCTCTGTAAATTATAAATCACTATTAATAAACATCTTAGTAGTAGTATACTGTTTTGAAAAACAATTACAATTATTTCTCAAATGATTATGGTAGTGAAAGTAATGGAGGTTATGAGTAACCCCAAATCATATTTAGTTTAAATTGGGTTAAAATTCGGTATAACGCCATGGAATACTACATGACAATGAGAAACAATGAAATCTGGCCATGTGTAGCAACATGGATGGACCTTGAAGGTGTTATGCTGAGCGAAATAAGTCAGGCAGAGAAGGACAAATATCATATGTTTGCACGTATAGGAGGATTAGGAGGAACTTGACGGAGGAACAAGGGGGAGAAGAAGGGGGGAAATGGTGGGGGAAAGGGAGAGAGGCAAACCATGAGAGACTCTTGAATGCTGACAAAAACTGAGGACTGATGGATGTGGAGGGGAGGAGGGATGGGCATGGAGGAGGGCACTTGTGGGGATGAGCACTGAGTGTTATGTGGAAACTAATTTGACAATAAACTATTTGTAAGAAAAAAAATTCTAAATGGTCACAGAAAATGACAGAGTTGAAAAAAAATTCGGTATAACAGTTATTTAATATAGACTTATTTAATTAAAATTAAATCCTGCATTTGAAAACACATTTGCAGAAAACATTTTTACACATATTACCCTAAAATGTAAAATTTTAAAGAAATATAGGGTACCTGGATGGCTCAGTCGGTTGGATGACCAACTTTAGCTCAGTCATAATCTTGTGGTCTGTGGGATCAAGCCCACTTTGGGCTCAGAGCCTGGAGCCTGCTTCAGATTCTGTCTCCCTCTCTCTCTTCTCCTCTCCCCCTTATGTTCTATCAAAAATAAATAAACATTAAAAGAAATTTAAAAGAAATATAATAGTTAAGGAGCACTAACAATAACATAAATTCTCTTATGAACAAGGACAAAATTTACCCTCACTTTGCTAAAATAGACCATTCTTCTACACACAGGAAATTTTTTTTCACAATAGAATTCTAATTTTTCTGCATTACAGTGGGATCTGAAATAACCAGGTTTAATCCAAGTCTCTTTCTCATCCTTTCTTTACTCAAATGTGCAACATCTATGACAGATCCAATTTACAACCACAAGTTCTGTGCCACTCACCCCTCACCCTACCCCAGTTCCCTGATCACTATCAAGAGAAGGAAGTGAGCATTGTTCCAGAGTATTGCAAGCCTGATAAAACTACATAATAACCAATGTAGCAGAGTGCATTGTCCTCAGTTCAACATGTCAACATGTTTTTTTCTTCCCTCTACCCCCAAATTGAATCTGCATATCAGAGGTGAAACTACATTTCAATATCTTTTGGGGATGATTTGCATATAATTTAACAGCTTCTTTACTCTTTCTCTCTTTCTGTCTTTCTCTTTCTCTTTCCCTCTCCCTCCATTCCTCTTGATGATAGATAGGTAGGTAGGTAGGTAGGTAGGTAGGTAGGTGGTGAGATAGATAGATAGATAGATAGATAGATAGATAGATAGATAGATAGATAGATAGACAGACAGTTACATACATACATACATACATAGATTGATAGATAAAAAAAGGGATTAGAAACACATACAGACACACACACACACACACACACACACACACGCACAGAGTCCTGCCACTGTGGCTATAATAATATGTGCTTGACTTCCAATCCTATCTTTTCTGTTGCTTGAGCCTAGTTAGTTTCAAAATAATTTTCTTTTCAACCTCACATGGCACAGAACACTAACAATGGGACAATCATGGATAAAGGAAGCATGAAGAATGGATACTTACAGCGAGAGAAAAAAATGAGGCTTTATGGGACATTAAATAAAGAGGTTATGAGGCGAAACTTTTTTCTAGATTCCTACCCCTCACCACTGCCACAATCACACTATGCCTCTGAAAGAAGGTCAGAATATAGTAAAGATGAACTAATAAGACTATATAACTACATAGGCAAACACTGAAACTGTACTTCAGTGGCCCACTGGATTGCCCTCTCTAGCATATTGATATTTCTGTTTACAGTTACAATGCTTCTGCTCCTACAAGTGACCATAGTCTCTTGTATCATAGTTTGATATCTAATGCAGATTTGTCGTTGACAAATTCTACATATTTCACAAAGAACAAGTTATGTATTGTTAGAAACAATATGCTAACCCTTTATCTTATTGATGAAATATTTGTTAAGTATACAAAGAGAGAACTTCACTGGAACTGAAATTTGTGAGCCAAGGACAGGGTCACACATTCAAGTGAGACACACTTTAGCAGTCCATATGAAAGAAAAAGGGGTAGAAAATCAAAAGATGAACAGATTGTCTCAAGTCTTATGGGGCAGTTGGAATTTCTGCTTATGCACTATAGGAAAATCCCCCGTATAAAAAATATAAAATCAACAACCTATATGTCATCTTAATAAGTCATTATCAATCACTATGCAGAGAACAAACTCTCATTTTCAAAATATTTCAATCCAAATAATAATTGGATTGAGTTTTTAGTGTTATTTTTAAATAATAATAACTTTTAATACTAATAATTTTAACCCAGATAATTTGGTCTTAATAATGAAATTCTGAAAATTAAGTCATTAAGTCTGTCTACATGATAATGAGGATGTAAAAGATCTATTGAATAGCGAGTGAACCACAGAAACCATTCCTTAAACTCTGCATGCTGGTAATTGATTTCAAATCCTCAGCTTTTAAAGATTTTTTTTTCATGAATCTAAAGCAGAAATAAACAGAGACTCATGCTTGGGGTCCAGTGATGTATTAAGTTATAACTCATTACACAAGGTGGCCCTATCCTAAAGCAAGGTTGGCATGAATTAGCGTATATCTATGCATTCAGTTTGCATTTTCAATGCTGAGTGATATGTGATGGAGAACCCTGGAAAATTTCAAGGAAAAGAGTGATATAAATATGTTTAAAAATTATTCTGGCAGTTAAAGTTTTCTACAGGAGTCAGGGGAAACTTTTACAAGACTACTGAAATAATCCAGTAAGTCAAGGTGGTGGGGAAATTATGAGGGGATTGATTAAGAGGCTTTTTGATAATTGGAGTCTATAGAATTTGCTGATGATTTAATCCAGTGCAAACTTAGAAGTGGGGGGGGGGGGCACAATCCAATGGGAATCTTAGGTTAAGTAAATAGAGATGAAATCCTTCCCCAAAATAACTCTAAAGAAGGAGGGACAAGTTTTCTGAGAAGATAATAAATCTTCTTCAGGGAACCATATATGATTGAAGGGGCTGTGGAGTATCCTATTGACGATGCCTTTGAGGAGACAGAAGTTTAGACATGGGTATAGAATTGAGGTCAGAATTGGTCATCATTTGCTTATAAGGAATAGTTAAAGTGATACCTGTAATACATTAATAAATGAACTCATATACATAAAGCTTGGAATAAAGTCTGGAACATGTAAAGAACTCAATAAATACTACCTACTATGACAATCTCTAAGAGTTTGTCAAGTGAGAAGAAAAGTAGGACAGACCTTAGAAAAAGGCTTGTCCTCTGAAAGTCATGTTATGAACTTGACACATAGTAAATGAGGACTGAGATATGAAAAGTCATTGCAGTGAAAAATGGATCCCAGAAGGCTTGACTAGAGTTACTAATGCAGCTATCATGATTGCCTGGAACAGTTGCCATTGCTAGGTACTTCTCATAATACATACATATTTTTCATTATTTATTTTCTGCATCATGGCAGATAAAAGAAAAATAAACATTCAAAGCAAAGAAATGCCCAAATGTTAGAATATGTTTCCACAGTTTTTCCTTTGGCTAACAGGTAATATGTATTGATTACATAGGCTACATCTACTGCATATTTTTGTTCCTCACAGACCCTATCACAGTGTTTTGGATATAGTATGCTGTTTTTTACAATGTTTATTTGTTTTGAAAGAGAGAGAGAGAGAGAGAATCCCAAGCTGGCTCCACACTGTCAGCTCAGAACCCAGTGCAGGTCTCGATCTTGATCCCATGAACTGTGAGATCATGACCTGAGCCAGAATGAAGAGCTTAACATACTAAGCCACCCAAGCATCCCAGATATAGTAGAATTTAAATAAATAAGTTGGATGAATGGATGACTTAATGAAATACTTACGGGGCCCCTTGTTAAGTTGTAAAATGATTTTTCTCTTTATCATTGCCTGAATATAAACCAGCTTGGTTGAATAACAGTAAAGAATTAGTGTGCAGACAGTAAAAGTAAAGGAGAGAGGAGACATTTAGATATTTAGGTTGAGGGGAGTCAGGTTTGGGGGATCCAAATAAACTTGGGTCTGAGGTCTGAAGGCCAAGAGTAACACTAGTAAAGGAGTCAAGGTCAGAAACCCAGAGACCCAGTTCTAAAGGGTACCAGGGCTATGAATAAACCTAGAGCCTGTTTTCAGGCTTTTGTGTTTAATACTGTGGCCAGATTTCCCTGTATTAAAGGTTCATCGGTTTCTGCTTTGGAGTATGTGCTATTGATAGCCACCTGAGAAAAAAATTCCCCATATTTAAAGTATGTACAATCTCATAAAGAGATTATAGCTTTCATACTAAGTACTTGCATGACACCATGGAAACCAGGATTTTTTAGCAAAATAGTAAATAATGCTTTTTATATATGAGGTACTTTGAGGGAAAAAAAACCTGTGACACACAGAGGGCACAATGTTTCCCACTTAAAATGATATCTGTATGGAGGCCACTCCTACCCTCTTCTTTACTAAATGATATCAGTGATAACATGTCATTACTTCTTAGTTGCTAAAATGTTACTACTTGAACATATATGAGAAGTGGTTATGAGGAAACACTTTTCTGCATCGTGAATTAGCCTCTAGGTTCACACTTAGAGTTAGTTGTGTGCCAGCCTCTATGCAGGTGAGTTTCAGGAGAGCAGGGATTTTACTCCCTAGGCATTGAGGATTTAGCTGTGAATTAAATCAATGCAAACATGGCATTCCTACCACTAAGCATGCATTGTAGGCATGCTCAATGAATATTTAAGTCAATGAATGGGGTTACTGAAGTGAATATAATTTTTTTTTTTTTTTTCTATGAGAGAGAGAGAGAGACAGCGCGAGCAGGGGAGGGCCAGAGAGAGAGGGAGTCACAGACCGAAACAGGCTCCAGGCTCCGAGCCGGCAGCCAGCACAGAGCCCGACGCGGGGCCCGAACCCACGAACCGCGAGACCATGACCCAAGCGAAAGTCGGACGCCCAACCGACCAAGCCACCCAGGCGCCCCTGAAGTGAATATAATTCTTTTTCTGAACAGCAGGGTAGGACGTCTAAGTCCTGGAGCAGCATACACCTTGTTGGAGGGACTCTGTGATTGTTCTGGGTTACCCTGTACGGTGTTTGCTGCCTTCTGGCGCCAGGAGTGTCCAGACAGTCCCCACCTATTTTTTGGCTTGCTCATGCGTACAGATGAGCAAATAGAGAAAGGCTCTACTCTGCCTGGGGTGGTTATTCTCGAGGCACCCTTCTTATCCTCCAACTACTACCTTTTCTTTTTTTGTCCTTTAGTCCCTTCTTAGGATGAGTTGAAAGACTCCTGATTGTAGAACAGGGACTCTGAGCAAAGTTAAGAAAGCCACGTGAGAGCTATGGACCACAATGTGACATTTGCAGCAGCAATGGACATCACCAGGGCAGAATTGAGTGCACACCAGAATGTTACTGAATTAGAATATGAATTTTAACAGATCCCCAGGTGATTCCAATGAACGTTAAAGTTTGAGAAACAGTGTCTCAGAGCCTCAGGAAGATGAGGTTTATATTCACATAAGTCATTCCCTAGGTCTGGGAATTTGGAAGCAAAGTGAATATTTTAGGTATGTCTCTATATTACAGTCTTAGAATTAGAGAAGTAGCTCAGTAATCATATGATCTGACTTCTGGATTTAAACTCAGAACTGTGGAAGCTTCAATACAAACTGTCATAACAAACTATAAGACACAAGTTCTATTTTTTTTAATGAAATATTTTAAATTGAGAAGCTCTTGGACCAGTCTGAATAGACCATTACTTGATTTGCTTTATTAATTCAAACCCTCAAAATTAGAAGTTGGCTGAAGGAGAGATATCAAATATTAAAGAGATTGTGAGGCAGGAATATGGGGGGGTTTCCCTGTCCCAGAGAATACCTTGGTGCTCTGAGATGTGGACTAACTGCACACCCAGGGCTCTCCATTGCACTGCTGCACTGTGTATGTGCATTTTCAGCCTCATCACTTGTCACAGGCTATGGCACATTCTGCATTTCCAAAAATAAGACAAAACAGGACAAGACAAAGTTCTCTTTCATGCCTCTGTGCTTTGAAGTTACATAATTTAAAGGATCAGAATAGGTGCTATGTCCTCCCCCTGGAAAAATCTATCTGCTGATGTCGTACACTGTGGCCAAACCCAAATGATATATGCGTATGGAAGGACTATGTGGGTTCTGAAGAGCCACCTCATATCAGGATGCTCGATTTGAGGGGTGATTTGTTATTGTGATTATCGCTGTACTTCTTAATAATTGTAATTATTAGTAGCACCATCACCGTTGCTGTTATTTTTACTGCAGCTTCTTCTGCTGCTTCTGTTGTATTAACAATGAGCAGCTGAGTGATATGTTAATAGAGTAAATGCCTTGGAGCAGGCCTTCCAGCACCTGGCTATGAAAATCTGAAGAAGTCATTTGATCTCTCTACGATTTATTTCCCTGTCCCCACAAGGAAATTGGCAGTGGCCTACCACATAGATTTTATTTCAGTTTGGGTATTCTCTAGGAGTAAGAGTTGGTTCCAGTGGAAGTAGCTGATTTTAGGGGGGGTGTAAGGAGCCCCAAAGGGAAGTGGAGGAATGTTACAGTTGAAGGGCGACCGCTGATGAGCACCATGTTTTTAAGCTGCGGTCAACAGCAGATTAGACCCGCAGGGAACTGTTTCGCAATGGGATGGGGGCAACAGAAGTAGGAGTGATGTGGCCACCAGCCGGGAAGTAGAAGCTGGAAAAGGTAAGGCAACAATTCTTCCCTTGAGCTTCCAGAACGAATGCAGCCCAACCAACACCTCCTGTCTAGCCCAGTGAAATCTGTTTTGGACTTCTGAACTCCAGAACTCTGACTTGCTTTAAGATGCTAAGTTAGGTGTGACTTTTTACAGCAGTGGGAGGAATTAGTACAGATTTTGTGGGAGAAATGTACCTGGTAGGCATACCCCCTGAAGGACAGCGCACCGACGTATTTTTATGCCATCTTGTAAGTGTTTTCAGTTAAGAGCTACTCTTTGTAGTCTTTATTCCTTTCAGAAGCTGAGAGAGAGAGAGAGAGAGAGAGAGAAAAGAGAGAGAGAGCTGTCTTTTACTGTTGTAGAATAAAGACCTCAGGCGTAGCAATGCAGAAACTGACAGCTGGAAGTTAGCTGAGAAAGGGTGAAGAACAGCACTAAGCATCTGATGCAAGCATTAAGTGCGATTATGTAAGCAAAAACATCTTGCTTGGTGTCCCATAAAATGAGTGCCTGAGAAATGTTACCTTCTGTCCTGCTCTCTTTCCTATATGTCAAAACCATACTTGGCCCTAATACAGCCCAGATATCATCTTTTTTTTTCTGAAATCTTTCTACATATCAGGAACAGTTTATTTTGATGTATGATATGCATCTGAAATACTACCACAATTTATTTTTATTATTTATTTATATATTTATTATTGCTGCTAAATTATGAAATCTTGAGAGCAAAGACCATGTTCAATTCATTCAAAACTCACAGCATGTGTAAAAATTTAGGCCAACAAGATACATTTGTTTAAAGAACAAATCTTTATTTTCAAAACTCAGTTCCCATCTCATATAGAGTTTCCATTTTACAATTATTTCACACCTTGTGCACTATTATCTAGGTTCCTGTATCATATTTCAGAGGATTCTAGATCCTTGTCTTGTTTGTACATCAGCAGGCTCACCTAGAACTCTCCCCCAAGACAGAGTACTTTGATGCCCTGCATTATCACCCCCATTACGGCGTCATTTTCATTCAGCTCACTACACTTCCTGTCACTGAGAAGTTACACTGGATAACAGAAACTGCAATAATCTAATTAGTGCTTGGGAACCATTTTTATTTATTTTTTTTTAAATCTTAAACATCTGTAAAAATAAGGAGGCTCTCCACGGGATATGTTTTTATTTATTATGTAGAGAAAATACTGAGTTGCTCCTAGCAGTCAAGCTGGCAGAATGCAAAAAGGTGTATACTTTATTCTTCTTTGTTTCCACAACATTTATAACCTCTACAAAGCAGAGAACAGCTGTTACACTGGCAATCTGCAGTATATTTTGGGCAAGTAGGGCATCAGGGTGACTAATGTGCACTGTAATGGCATTATAAGTGACTCACTAGAGTGCAATTATCAGTATAGTTGCCACATGCTTGTTTATGATTAGGTTAATCGGTTCCTCAGCTGATTTCACTCTGTGTCTTCCTCTGGTACGCTTCCACACTCCATTCTCTTGCTCAGGAACCTAGGCATAGACTTCACTGAGGGTTGTCCCCTGGTTAAATTTCACATGTCACCTTTGTTGCAAGTAGCTATTTTCCCTGGGTCCTGTTTGACCCCACAGACCAATTTTCATTTTTTTTTATTTATTTTTTTTTTACAAATAGTTTATTGTCAAATTAGTTTCTACATAACACTCAGTGCTCATCCCCAAAGTGCCCTCCTCCATGCCCCTCCCCCCCTCCCCCCCACATCCATCAGTCCTCAGTTTTTGTCAGCATTCAAGAGTCTCTCATGGTTTGCCTCTCTCCCTCTCCCCCACCATTTCTGCCCTTCTTCTCCCCCTTGTTCCTCCGTCAAGTTCCTCCTAATCCTCCTATACGTGCAAACATATGATATTTGTCCTTCTCTGCCTGACTTATTTCGCTCAGCATAACACCCTCAAGGTCCATCCACGTTGCTACACATGGCCAGATTTCATTGTTTCTCATTGCCATGTAGTATTCCATGGTATAGATAAACCACATCTTCTTGATCCATTCGTCTGTTGATGGACACTTAGGCTCTTTCCATGTTTTAGCTATTGTGGAGAGTGCTGCTATGAACATTGGGGTACATGTGCTCCTATGCCTCAGCATTTCTGTATCCCTTGGGCAAATTCCTAGCAGTGCTATTGCTGGGTCATAGGGGAGTTCTATTTTTAGTTTCCTGAGGAAACTCCACACTGTTTTCCAGAGGGGCTGTACCAGTTTACATTCCCACCAGCAGTGTAGGAGGGTGCCCGTTTCTCCACATCCTCGCCAGCATCTAGAGTTCTCTGATTGGCTCATTTTAGCCACTCTGACTGGCGTGAGGTGGTATCTCAGTGTGGTTTTGATTTGTATTTCCCTGATGAGGAGGGATGCTGAGCATCGTTTCATGTTCCACAGACCAATTTTCAAATGGCACCACTGTGCAAAATTCAATCAATGCCGAATTCCCAAGGTCTCATGCGTCTTAGCAACCAAGAGTCTCTCAAGGGAGGGACTAGTGTTCTTTATTGCTTTTCCTACACTTGTTATTCATGATCATCAGGACACACATGGGAGGAGATGGTGTTAATTCTTCACATAGGATGGGCATCTCGTAGGCAACTCATGGGCCCCCCAATTTGCAAATGACCAGAGGAGAGTGCTTCTAGAAGCAGTCCTTGAACTATGGCCTAACATTTAAGAGACAATCAAGGCACTATGGTGCCTTGATTTAAGTTCTGTTTCTTTAATCCCAGTATGTATTTGGAAGCAAAGCTGAATATTCTCCTTTTTTTTAGCATGACTTTGATCATTTCCCACCCCTACTCAAAAGTTCTTAATGTGGGGCACCTAGGCAGCTCAGTGGGTTAAGCGTCCAACTTGGTTTGTGAGTTCAAGTCCCATGTTGGGCTCTGTGCTTACACCTCAGAGCCTGGAGTCTGCTTTGGATTCTCTGTCTGTCTCCCTCTCTCTCTGTCCCTCCCTTGCTTATACTGTTTGTCTGTCTGTCTCTCTCGCTCAAAAATAAATCATTATTAAAATTTTTTTCAAAACTCCTTAATGAATTCCTAATTGTTTCAGACAGAATTTTAATTTTCCTAACATAGCAATCATGGTGGACAGACTCTAGGGTGTCTCTACATATCCCCACCTCTGTGTGTGCCTTGAAAGTGGGCAGAGTGTGTAACTTGCTCTTAACCAATAGTATACAGCAAAGGGGATGGTATATATCTCCATGATATGTTACATTCTGTTAGGGTGATACTCTAAAGATTCTTCTTGATGCCTTGATGAAGTAAGTGGCCATAACAGGGCAATCTATGTGGCAAGAAACTGGTGGATCCCTAGGAACAGGGGCAGTAGCTGGGAGCTGAGGGTGGCTTTTAGCCAACAGCCAGCAAAAGCAACTGAGGCTTAGTCCCACAGTTAAGAAACTAAACTGTGCCAACAACTCTTTGACCAGGAAGGTAAGATATTCCCCAGCTGAACCTTCAGATGAGAATGCAGCTAACCCACACATTGATTGTAGCCTGCAGGGCCCTAAACAAAGCATTCAGTTAAGCTGTGCCCAGACTCCTGATTCACAGAAATTTTGAAATAATGTGTGTTGTTTTAAGCACTAGTGTTGTGGTAATTTATTATATAGCCATTGAAAACTAATAAAAAAAAAGATTCTATAATTTAGTTACTTTTTTAGCTTCTTCTTATATCCATGCATGTGTTGCATATTGCTGCCATACAAGACATTCTCTAAATAGTCAGGATTCTTATCTACAAAATGCAGATAGTAAGTAACTCACCGGTGTACAATTATATTCACAGTAACGGGGGATAATGATACTTGATAAGTTTTTGTGGATATTAAGTTATATGACACATGGAAGCACTTACTGCAATTTTTGGAACATAGTAGACATTCAGTAAATATTAATTTCTCTTCTTTTTTTCTTTCCTTCCTTTTCCAAATAATCAATTTGGTTCCCAGTCTCTATGTCTTTAATTTTCCTGTTCTTTCTGTCTAGAATGCCCTTCACGCTCATCTCCATGAGTAACCACTTCTTTAAACTTTAGCTCAGATTTAATTTCTGTGTAAAACTTTTTTTTCACAAGAATCTTAATCTCATGCTGTCACCTTTCAAGACTTAAAAATATAATAACAGCTGTGCTTGAGGTATAGAGTGACTTACAGTTATGTTTCTTCTGGAGAGAAGACATGTTTATGTAAACAGTTGAGTGTCTGTCATACACTGTCAGTCTTTGTGAACTTCCTCCCTGATCTCATCGGTGTCATGCTCCATCACTAGTGTCCAGTGCAGGCAAGACATCAGGAACTGATTCTGGAGATCTGAAACCTCTGTTACATGCTTATTCTGTTTCCTCCAGATGTGCAATCTCCACTGTACAGGTCTTGCTTTTCTTTGCAAGCATCTCACCTTTTGTTTTGTTTATTTTGTCACAACATTACAGTAGGAATGGATGAAGAGATCTGAGGTATTTAGCCATTTGATTTTTTTAGTTTTTCAGTTAGTTTGTTATTTATTTACTTATTTAGAATGAGTGGGGGAGGTACAGAAGGAGAGAGAGAGAGAATCCCAAGCACGCTCCATTCTGTTAATGTGGAGCCTATTGTGGGGCTTGATCTCATGAACTGTGAGATCATAACTGAGCCAAAATCAAGAGTTGGACACTTAACTGACTGAGCCACTCAAGCACCCCTTTAGCATTTGAATTTTAAAAGGAAATATGAGGATAGAGACAATACTAAGCAGAATTGTTGTTAACTGGTGAGGTATAGAGTGGAGGTTATTTTTATTGTTGTTATTCAATTTACAGTATTCCTTCTGGGCACAGTCATACATTCCATAGAGCTCCTCATGATTATGCTTTATCTATACTTCTTTCTTTCATATGATGTACATGAGTTTCTTCATCCATAAAAGAGGCAAAGTTGAATCTGGAAAAAAAATAAGACAAAAATAGCATTTGTGGAATAAAAGTGCCCCATTGAGTGACAGTAGAAATACCACTTACTTAACCCTCATAAAATGTCCTTTTTCTTCCCTGTAATTGTTGCCTTTAGAACTTGATATGCCATTGGCATCTAAAATGATCATTATCAAACATTTTTCTCTTCATCCCTCAAATGTATGCAGATGTTAGTTTTTCACAAGGGTCCTATAATGTAGTTAGCAAAGCAGTAGTTACATTAAGACAGATTATCTTTGGAGAGAAAAGAAATGCCTCTACTTTTATTTTTTTAATTCACTTACTTTTTTTAGGATCATATTTTATTTTCTTTAGATAATTTCTCTTTTGGTGCAATCTGTTGTGTATTGGCTGAGTGCAGTTTTTCCATAAATTCTGCACATGCAAATGCACTAAATTGATAGGCTGTCTAGCAGTGACAGGCAGGAAGATGTTCTACTGCATGTTCAGTTGTTCCCACGGGCTTTCCGGGATGTTGCCATGATTCTGTAGCCTATAATCTAGTTATTTATCTCCTTTTCCTCTGTAAGTGTACAAATAACTCAATCACAATTTTTTAAAATAAATATTATACTGATGTTTGAGTGCTGAGTCTTTGACTCGTCTGGTTATATTTGTATCACAGAATATGAACACACTTGAAATAGCAAATAAAAAATAAAATAAAAAAGGAAATAAAATAAGGTTCAGTCCTACTCATAGTAATATAAAATCTAGTCTAGTTCAACTTCTACTATTGTTCTGGAAGTTAGAATTTACAGGTTGAAATCTACCAATAGGAGAAACACACAAGATCTCCTTAGCTATTTCAGAAAGGAACAGTGCTTATTCAACGGGAGGCATGGTTTCATTCTGAGTTAATCTTTAGAACATTTGGAACATGTATTTACAACTTAATCCCACCAGAGGTGTTATCTTCCATGTAAAAACCACATATAATATGCTGTTATTTAGCAACCCATTTCAACTGAGAGAAAATTTGTTATGAAGAATCAAGTGCTGTCAAAGATACCATTTTGAGTTATAACTGAAATACCTTATATTTATCAATATGATCTTTCTTCCACTATTGTCTGTCAGGTAAAATAACTAGAAATAACTAGAATGCATCCATAATTCTAAGCGTTTTGTATAGACCATCCTATTCAATACTAGAAATTTTGTTCAGATCCCTAAGATTTACTATGAAAAAAACATTTGCAGAACTACTATCTTGTAAAGCCTAAATATGTGAGAGAAATCCACAATCCATAAGACCACGCTGAGAAGGACATTTTGGAGAATGGAAAAGTGGAAATATTTGGTTGCCTATCTCTTCTGAAATATTTTCAGACTGGCCTTCAATATTTGAACATCTGAATACATGGATTGTCTTTATTTCATATATCTCAAATGAGTAAGGTCATTAGTAAAAAGGAAATGATTTTTACTGTATTAGTAGGTTTCCTGTAGGGTAGCCATCATGAAGCATGCTAAGTAGAATCTTGGAAAAGATGTCATAGATGGGACTCAAGTACCAGAGAACTGTTAAAGCTCCTTAAAAACTTATGACTCTATATTAGAATTCATTAAGGACCAAGCCTCCAGTGTCCAAAACTCTGATCTGGTGACTGAATGGTTTCAGGTTGCCTTTCTTCCTCTATCTGTGACATTTTTTTAACACTGACTATTAATCATTCCTTATCAATAATCAGTAGTATAATAAATTAGAATGTCTATAGAGAGAATGATTGATTCTCTCCTTATTCCAAAAGGATAAGAAAATACTATGTTATGACCCACCATTGGTTGTATCTATTTTTGAAGAAAACCTATTCACTGTCAATAACCTCAGAAAATAAGCATACAATCCAACATGGAAGATGGGTGATATTTCATTTTAGTTTTGAGAATTGCACTTTTCCTCTGATGAATATCTGTGTTTTCCCTGCTCATAATCCTTGTTAATTAATTAATTAACTAATTTTTGACATTTGCTTTCTGAATAGGTATAAGAAGGTGATCTTTGGGGCGCCTGGGTGGCTTAGTCAGTTAAGCGTCCGACTTTCCGACTTTCGCTTAGGTCATGATCTCGCGGTTTGTGGGTTCGAGCCCCGCGTCGGGCTCTGTGCTGACTGCCAGCTCGGAGCCTGGAGCCTGTTTCAGTCTGTGACTCCCTCTCTCTCTGACCCTCCCCTGCTCACGCTGTCTCTCTCTCCTAGAAATAAATAAAACATTTAAAAAAAAAAAAAAAAAGAAGGTGATCTTAATGACTTTTAAAATCAGGCCTGATTGATGTGTTTATTATAAATAGAAGAAAAATTTAATTATAGGTATATTAGTGTTCTACAGAGAAACAGAAGCAATAGGATGTGTATAAAGAGTGAGAAAAAGAGAGATTTGCTTAAGGAATTGGCTCATGCGATTATAGACCCTGGCAGATTCCAAATCTGCAGTGTTGGCTGGCAGGCTGGAGACCCAGGGAAGAGTTGATGTGGTGATTCAGGTCCAAAGACCATTGGACAAGGAATTCTTCTTGTTAGAGGGAAGTCACTCTATGGTTGTAATTAGGGCTTCAACTGACTGGATGAAGCCCACCTATAATATAGACAGCAATCTGCTTTACTCAAGTCCACTGATTTAAATGTTAATCTCATTTCAAAATATCTCCCAGAAACATACGGTATAATGTTTGGCCAAACATCTGGGTACTGTAGTCCAGTCAAATTGACGCATGAAATTAACCATAGCTATGGGAATATATCCACTAAGGTCTCCCACAATTTAAATTTCTTTGTCAGGAAAGTGATTCTTCAGGATTAGTCTTCTTTCCTTTTTCCAGACTGTTTTAGTTGTAATGTTATGCATCATATTATTAGCATATAGGAAATTATAATTCAGCGATTTGTTTTATGAAAGTTTCACTACCTTTTACTATTTTTTTTTTAGTTCACCTTCACATTGTAATTATTGGATAAGAACTTGCCAGGTCTATTAGAAACAAACTTAACTTTTAACCTTACCTAGGTACTTTCAACTACTTTATATAAGTAGCTAGGTTTTTGAGACCTGTGCTCTTCAAAGTGTGGTCTGTGGATTATTGACTTTGAGTAGCACTGGTTTGGACCTCTCGTGGTGCCATTTAGGGTGAAGATTTTAAGCCTTAGTGTCTAATTGTTTCTATTTGTTGCTTTGATTATATAAAGTTTCTGCAATCCTTTCTCATACAGATAACTATTTGTAAATTGATTATTTATAGGTCACATTATAAATAGAAGCATTTAATTAAACTGATTCAGAACCTTGTAAGGATGCTAAGGCATATTTTATTTTCAAAGCTTAATCACTAGAAAATAGCTGACAATTATTCTAATTGCTTACCTGGTAAGTGGTCATTTTGGTAGACATTAGTAAGCCCCTTACTTAGCAATGTGTCTTATTTGGGAGAAAATAATTTTCAAATGTATATTTTGACAATTATGTGGGAATCAATAATTTTATTTCTTAATTCACAAATACTTATATACTTACCTCTCTGAGACATTATTCAGAAAGTAAAAGTTGGACACAACATGCAGAAAAATAAAATCAATTAAAATGGTTATTTCTTGCCTCATTCAAAATATTCATGCCAGCACCTTCCTTTGGGTAAGAAATAAATTTGAAAATCTGGACCTTCCTTCTCACATCATTACAAATATATTTAAAGCATTTGTTTAGTAAATAATTTAGTCTTAAGTAATTATTTCTTAATTTTTTTAAAAAATTTTAATGTTTTTAGTTATTTATTTATTTCTGAGAAAGAGAGAGACAGTGTGAGCAGGGGAGGGTCAGAGAGAGGGAGATACAGAATCTGAAACAGGCTCCAGACTCTGAGCTTGCTGTCAGGACATAGCCCAATGCGGGGCTCGAACCCACAAACCAAGAGATCATGACCTGAGCCGAAGTCAGACGCTTAACTGACTGAGCCACCCAGGCACCCCAATTATTTTCTAATTTTATTCATTTCAACAACTTGCCTAGCAAATGAACAGTGACTCATTTATACCCTTCCTCAGATATCATAGGATAAATTATCTAATATTTATAACATGCTTATATTATTTTATAGATAATGTTATGCTCCTGTGGTGTTTTTAACATAATCCTCATAACAATATGACAAAGTCTGATTATTACTTTCTTATGAAGGCTAAAACTAAGACTTAGACAACTAGGTTGAACACTACTTAGTCAGTATTAAAATTCACATTTCATAAAAGCTAAAACTTGGTGACAACTAGATTTGACATTCAGAGACATATCTGGGTGATTCTACAGCTTGTGATTCTGTGAAGACTCTTGATGCCTTTATCCGTAGAATATTGAATGTGGCCATCTAAAGGCTCAGTGAATCCAAAGAAGTCTCCCTTTGAGTAATAATCTTTGGCTTCTAAATTGTGGCTAAAATGGAAAACCTTGCATAACTCCATACATAAGAGCCACATCCAAGAAGACATATTAGGTTGTCTAAAAACAAAAACAAAAGAACATCACATTATGACAGTCAACTACACCCTGAGGCAAACAGTCTCATAATAATTTTGCCATTAAGTTTTGGTTTAATCAGGGGTGCCTTGGTGACTCAGTCGGTTAAGTGTCCCACTTTGGCTCAGGTCATGATCTCACAGTTTGTGGGTTCAAGCCCTGCGTCGGGCCCTATGCTGACAGCCTGGAGCCTGTTTCAGATTCTGTATCTCCCTCTCTCTCTGACCCTCCCCTGTTCGTGCTGTCTCTCTCTCTCTCTCTCTCTCTCAGAAATAAATAATAAACATTAAAAAAAATTATGTTTGGTTTAATCATACTTTTTTAAACCTAATTATGGTGCCTAATTATGTATCCTGTCCACATTTATACTACCAGAATTACCTATATAATACCTCATTATTTTTTCTAACAAAAAAATAATAGTATTTTACTATTTGATTGGCTTAGAATTCAAATGCTCTATATTTTCCTCTATTAAATACATTAAAAAATTTCAGGAAGAAGAGAAAAGTAAGAAATTTAGGCAAAAGTACTTAATTTCCTTGAGGCTACACAGTCTCAAGAAATCCTATTTGGAAAATACATAAATAATATCGTTGAGGATTGCCTCATGAATGTTAACTTCTCTGAACCTCTCGATTAAGACTTTATCTACCTGAATAGCCAGAAAAAGATACAAGCCTGAGAAATAAAGAGAGGGAGAGAGACAGAAGGAGGGAGAGAAGTAGACTGAGATAATACACTCATTTGATGTGTAGTGCTGGCTATGTACTGTGCTGAACTCAGGCGGATAATGGGGATGTGGGGTGGCACATAACAACCATTTGGAACAGACTATTCTGCACATTAATCAGTTGTCCTCATGGTTCATAGTGATTGCTAAGAAAAAAGACCTAAATTAAGAGGGTTAATGGGACGAACCATAGTCTTGTGACTGTAATTGATATTTATCATCTTTTCCATCACTCAGATTTCATTCACCCAAAGACACATCAATTGATCGAAGTTATTTGCCGAGTGAAGAAATTCAGACTTTTATTGCTGATCTTGATTGCCTTGACCTTGTCAGATTGCGTTGACACAATTGCCCATTTACTTTCATCACTAAAAAAGGAAAAAAAAAATATATCAATGAATCTGCTCATTTCTAGAGGTACTCTTCTTTGCTTCTATTACTTAAGAACAATATTAACTTATATGTAAATATATATTTCTTTTTTGTACTTATATATCACATATATATTTCATATCTACATGAAGATATATAGGCATGAATAAGTATGTATGTTCAGTATGCATATCTTATGTGTATCATAGATATGATATATATAAGATATATATGCATGATATGCTATATATAAGATATACATACTGAATACACACACACACACGTGTGCGCTGAAGACAGAGAGTTTTACTTCGGTCTGTTTCTTCCCTTATGTAAAACTAATGAACAAGTGTACTTCTTTGATTCCTGAGAGCAGTTTCTCCTACTGCTGTCCTTAGAATTTCTGTCTAACTATGAGTGAAGTTGAGTGAAATAGCAGTATATTTTATTCACACCAGCATATAAAGATGAACCAGGGCAGAGTTGTATTATTCTCCATCCAATGCCTAAAGATACCTTGCTACCACCCCTGCCAACCCCACCATCACTACCCCTTGAAGCTTATGTGTGAGCTGAAGGTGGTCTTATAATGTAACAATGGTGGGTGACATGGTTGGTTTGGACCAACTATCCATGTAATTTACTTTTGGCTTCTGGACTTGCACAGTTTCCATACCAAGTATGTAATTTCTAGCATATGACAGATTGTTGATACTCCTGCTCAGCAGTGTGAGTTGGATGATTTGTGAACCTCATTGTGAACAGCTCCAGTTTGTCTCCTCATGTTTCAGTCAGGTGCTGAGACTCTCCTAGGCCCCAGGAACATAACAAGAGCATATTTTCAAACAATTATAAAAACAAAAACTAAAAAACCTATACCCAGTCTCTAAGAATCTATGCTGCAGATCTCAGGATTTCCAAGTGATTCCACAAGGCATCCTTTTGTATGCTAAGTACCTCTAGTTCAGTTATATGGTAGGACCGTCTGCACTGTAGCCTGATGCTGAGCCCTTTCTTGCTCTGGATGCCACCTAAGTCTGGGAGCCTTCTGAGTTACACAGTAAGAAAGAGAATAAGTCCCAAGGTATATGCTATGTGTAAAATACAAACAGGTGTACTCAGAACTGCTGTTTTAGTGGTAGGGGATACAGAGTGTATTAATGTGTCCTTTCTGGGGAAAGGCCATCCTCCATACCATTAAACCCTTAAAAATTTACTGATATGGCAGGCCTGAATATTTTGGGGGTGTATCTTCAACCATCTGGGCATACGCTGTGTCTTTCTAGAGTGTCAAGAGTTCTTGTCTGCTCTCCAGACAGTTCTTTGATCTGCTCTCCAGATCAAATTGACTTGGTCTCATCAGTATAGTGAACAAATGTGATGTTCTCTAAACTGTTAGGACAATTGAGGTCCTTACAGATCATATGTCATAGACAGCAGGAAATTTAATATGTCCCTGGGACATGGCAGTGAACTGTAAACTCCCTTGTAAAAACAAACTCCTTTACCCCTCTTTGCTTATCAAGGTAGGAAGGAATGTACTTGCCGTATCAGCAGTTACACACCAAGTTCCTGGTCTATATTGATCTGCTTCAGATGATATCACATCTTGCACAGTAACTGTTATTGGGGCTACCGTTCATTAAGTCTGTGGTTTACCTTTGTCTTTTGTGATCTATCTGGCTTTTGCCTCCTAGAGAAACATGGCAGATGCTGGGAATCTTAACTCTTGCCACATAAATTCCTTGCGATGGAAATGACCTGTGAAATTTACCCAAGATAGAATACTGACTGTGATTTATGATTTTAAATGGGACCAGCATTTTACTCAGCCCTTCCTACAATAATGATTCTTACTCAAAAGTCAGAGACGGTTTTTTTGAGGAAATGGCTACAGAGTGAATCCACAAACCTACTGGGCTTCCCATGAAAGGAACCTGGGCCAGGACTCCATTTACAATGGCTTTCATAAACCCCACTCTAATGGAGGGCTTTGATAGTCTCTCAGGTCTGGATATTGTCTTTTTTACACTGTCTAACTTCTCTATGCAGGTTTTATTGAAGGAAAATATTTGGGGTATATCCATCATATGAAGTTGTGGTGGCATTACAAGTCCCTACCTCAAGGAGACCTGGCCTCCCCTTAAATCAGTAGGCTCTGTGTATGATAGTCAAGTCGGATCAGGAAACAGGGTGAGGGATCAGACTTTCTCACTGCAGTATATGAAAGAAACTCCTTACCCTCAGCCCTCAAATAATCTGAAACAAATAAACATAAAAGCTGAATTTCTTGCTTATAAGGGATAGCTGGTCTTGGAAAGCACTGTGTCTCCAAACAATAATTTTATATACAATTTGAGAAGCACAGAATTCAGGGATTGGCTAACATACAGCCAAGCATTTAGGGATTTGTTGGGTTTTAGCCATGGAGGCACAACCACAAGAGCAAACTCTGTTGATTGTGTGGCTTTAAGAAGCATGGGCTGCCACTGACTGGCTGACTTCTGAGGCATAAGTACTGAGGTAAAGCTGTCACCGATCAATTGGGATGGGTCTTAACTGTCTGTAACAGTAGCCATTCATGGTGGTGTTACAACTAGAAGAATCAATATTTTCCTTAATGAAATTTCAGAATGGAACTTTGTTCTCAGGTAGCTGACAACAGCCTTTTGCTTATGACACCTTGATTTTTTTTTCTGGATACATAAGTAGAAGTATACACTAGTTGCTCATTTCTTTTGCCTCCAGGAACATCATTAGCCATTGTCACAGATGCCTGTGGCCAAGACAGCCTGGTCATCTTGGTGCCTGGTATGGTAATTACATCCACTTCGCTTCTGCTCTTCTGTCAGTTTCTCATCCTGTTGACACTAGTGTATTCAGTTTTATGGTAGCACTTGTTACTGTCAAATGTGGCCCCTAGAGGACAGTGACTGGTGAGATTCTCAGGGATGCCTGTGACTTCTCTCATCAAAGAATTCCTCAGGGCCTTAATGAAAGAAGTTTGCGTTGGGCCCTCTCAAGCAATGTAGTCAGGTGGTAGTTCTCCACATGTGTGCAGAACTCTCCAAACATGGTTATATTCCTGAGTCATTTGAACTTTTTCTGAATACTTTGCAAGGGCAGTCCAGGATTTCTGCATTATTTATTTTGGCCATTGTCATTCCTAAGCTTTAAGAAGCCCGTATCAGGACTGTATCATGACAAGCTCCTAGATTGCTAAGTCCTGAACCATAGGCAAGTGACCTCATATCTGTAAATCCTCTCCTATTGGGCTTTATGGTCCTCTCCCTTCCTGATCCAGTACAGTCAACTCTGCTCTCCCGTGTGTTTTGCTAGTTTCTGCAGGTACATTTTCATCTGGTCCTGCAATTATTTTGGTAAATGAGCAGATACTAAATTTTCCCTCTCAAAAAATGCTGAGCAATGGCACCTAGTTATTGAACGGGAGGTAAAGAGGAAAGGCAGGGAAGAGCCTTGGGAAAGATGAACATCATAGTTTAAGACAGCTGTCTGAAGTGAAGTCCTTACACAGTCTTTAGGAAAGTTAGCTTTAGCAAGAGGGAAAAAAGATGATTCTTTGTATCCATAGGGTTTGGCTATTTGAGCTTCAAGAGCAGGAGGCATATCCACTCAAATGCCTCTATGCAAATTCTCAATAGCCTCTTTGTGAAGTCCTTGGCTTGAGGGGAGAAATTGTTTGACATTGTAAGGTAGGGGAGCTAGAAATACTTAAGAACACACTAGAATGATTTAAAGGTATGTAAGACATTGGATGTGTGAGGAGAAGAGAATATCATTCATGATGGAAATTTTTAGATATTATAAGAAATAAGTGGTTTTAAATCATAAAGTAAAAGATGTATTTTAAGAACATGAACAAACAGGGGTGCCTGGGTGGCTCAGTCAGTTAAGCTTCCGACTTCGGCTCAGGTCGTGATCTCACGGTTCATGGGTTCGAGCCCCGTGTTGGGCTCTGTGCTGACAGCTAGCTCAGAGCCTGGAGCCTGCTTCTAATTCTGTGTCTCCCTCTCTCTCAGAAATAAATAAAACATTAAATTTTTTTTTTTAAAAGAACATGGACAAACAGATGTTCTTTAAGAAAGAAGGGAAAAAAAGCACACAAAACAACAAAGAAGGCTTTGTTAGTAGTAAGGACTGATGAACAAGAAAGATCAAAGAGTTTGAACAAAAGTGTCTGGATTGCCTCAACCAGAAGGCAGCCTTATAGCCTGTATATCAAGGGAGCATATAGGATGAGGGACCAAAGTTTTGGAATAAATGATCTAAGTAATGTGATAGGGATACATTAAATCATAGAGTCATAAATCCATTATTCAGCCTATTACAGATAGAAACAGCAAATGTTGGGGTGCCTGGGTGGCTCAGTTAGTTAAGTGTCCGGCTTCAGCTCAGGTCACGATCTCACAGTCAGTTAGTTCAAGGCCCTCTTTGGGCTCTGTGCTAAAGCTCAGAGCCTGGAGCCTGCTTAGGATACTGTCTCCCTTGGTCTCTGCCCCTCCCCCACTCACTCTCTGTCTCTCAAAAACGAATGTTAAAAAAAAATTTAAAGAAAAGAAACAACAAATGTTAATGAAGTCACAAAAATAATTTGCTGTGAATTTTACTACAATGATCTATGATCTAGATCAGTGTGTTTATGGGGTGAAGTTGAAGGAAATAGTGGAAGAATATAAATCAATGAAGAGAAAAGCCATATGAACATATTGGATATTCAATTAATGATTGATATATATTATTATTTCCATAGATTTTGAAAAGATGTTTATTAAAATTTGACATTTATTCTTGATTAAAACTCAGTAAAGTAGGAATCCAGTGCTGCCACACACACACACACCCACACAGTACATACACCCCAGAAACCCAGCATCATGCTTACTAGCAGGGCAGAAGTGGGGGAGTAAGTAGTTAAAAATAAGACAAGAATGACCTTTGTCATAACTATTATTTACCATCACTCAAGTGTATCCAAACAACACAATCAGGTAGAAGAAAGAAGTAAAAGGCATACAGTTGAAAATCAGACAAAATATTTGTAGATGACATATTGTTTACCTGGAAAAACCCAGAGAGTTAATAAGAGCATTATTATAAGTGTTGAGAAATTTGAGGAAGGTGTGTGGGCATAAAATTATTATTGAAAAATCTCTTTAATATTTATAAACAAAAGAAACAGTTTGAAAATCCAAAGAAGTAAAGACTGTCTGTTAGTATTATATACTTAAAATACCTAGGAATAAAATTAAAATAAATGTGCAGGATATATGTGAAGGAAATGTTTAAAACACAAAGTGTTTCATATTTCAAATATACAAAAATAAGCAAAATAATGGATGGACCTCTATACATTCATCTTCCATTCATAGCAATATTATTTCACATTTATTCCTACCCATATTATTTTGAACCATTCAAAACATGAAATAATTTTACTGATATATGTTTATGTATATATTTCTTAAATCATTAAATATGTAGCTGTCCTTTAATTATTCATAATATCCAATTATCCTTCATAAAATCCTATATATATGAATAAAATCATATATATATTAAAGTATATATATACACACACACACACATACGGTACAAGTGTATTTGTTGAAGAAACTAGAAATTGTATTATTTGTCCTGTGTAGTTTCATACAGTGTAGTTTAACCTATTCCTCTGAGGTCTCTGATTTTTAACTTAGATCTACAGCCTTGATCTGATTTGAGTTCAATTTTTTAGCAAGATTATGTTATAGGTAATGTAATGTTCTAATATCAGGAGACACAAAATACCTGGTTGTCTCTATTTTTGTAATGTTAACAGCTGTTCATGCTCAATGACTAGATTCATTCATTTAATAGGAGTTGCAAATGGTGATGTTCTAAGCCTAACATTAATTCTTAATTTATTAGCTGAGATATTTCTATAAAGAGCAACATTCCTCTTCTCTGTGGCAGAATGTGTATAAGGTTACCTTTTTACCTAGTTTGCAGTTTGCCAAAGAATGTATTTTCTTTCCTAGCATCTTCCAATGGGAACCAGTTAGATCTTTAAAATAATATTTTTTTAACTCACGGATTTGATAATGTCTGATGTATTTCATTTATTGTGGTTATTACTGTTAATATCAATGACAGTCTTTTTATCAGGAAAGATAGAATTAGAATATCATCTAGTTATTTGTTTCACCCTATATTATAGGTAAAAGTCTCAAATAACAGTACTATCAATGATACCACCATCAACAATGTGATTACTAAAATCATTTTTCAAGTTCTTCTATCTTTATACTATATTCCCTTGGGATTTGCAGTCAAATTACAGTGTTCTCTTACGTCACTTGGAATAGGTCCTCTGTATTGATATGCCATCAACTAGATCCAAAATTATTATCTCTATTATATAATATAAAATATGTTATTTTTAATTTTGGGAGATTTATTTAGTAAAAGGGGTAAGTTTGTTTCATGACTATATAAATACTTAGAATTTCCAAAATAAAATCTCTAAGTAATGCATATTCATAGAAACTTAAGTTCTCTATCTGCCTCCTTTTTTCTTAAGTTTTTTTAAAAGTTTATTTATTTAAGTAATCTCTACACCCAATGTGGGGCTCGAACTCACATCCTCAAGATCAAGGGTCACATGTTCTTCTGACTAAGCCAGCCAGGTGCCCCAGTTCTTTGTCTACCTCCTGTATTGAGTGACCTCTCTTATAAATATCAATGTGAAAAAAAATTATGGCTTATTCTTTCATTTTTGTGTGTGTGTTTTCCTTTTAAAAATTTTAAATGTTTGTTTATTTTGGAGAAAGAGCATGAATGGAGGAAGAGGAGAGAGACAGAGGGGTACAGAGGATGTGAAGTGGGCTCTGTGCTGATAGCAGGGAGCTTGATGCACGGTTCAAAGTCATGAACTGTGAAATCATGACCTGAGCCAAAGTCAGACACTTAACTGACTGAACCACCCAGCTGTCCTTCTTCCATTTGTTTTTAATATAAGTATATATTTATTTATATTACCCTGTTTTATCAAATAAATGCCAGTGTACCATATGTACTTTCCTTAATCTTTCTCTTTTTTAATTTAGTAATATATCTTAGATATAATTACACAGATATTTCTTATTCTTCATTATTACTGCATAGTATACCACTGTATACACTATTGTTTATCCATCTAATATCTGAGAAATAGGGTTTTTAAATCCTAAAATACATATAGTTGCACATAGTAGAATAGTATTTTTATTTCCTGTGCCTAGAGGCTGAAATTGTATTAGTATAGTCTAATTGTTTGGACTTAAAGTTAATTAAAGTAGATATCAACAGATGTGGTTCATAATTTTATTTATCTGATTTTGATTGCTTGGACCATATCTAGAAACTTGCGTGTATCTTTGTTATTGGTTTCTTTACTTTTTTAAATGTTTATTGGTTGGTTGGTTGGTTTTTAAGAGAAAGAGAGAGAGCATGAGTAGAGGAGGGGCAGGGAGGAAGACAGAGAATCCCAAACAGGCTCTGTGCGCTTAACACAAAGCCTGACGTGGGGCTCAAACTCAAACCATGAGATCATGAGCTGAGCTGAGCTGAAATCAAGAGACGAACGCTTAACTGACTAAGCTACCCAGGCACCCCATCTTTGTTATTGTTTTCAAGCCAATCTCATTCTTTTAGAATGTAAAGAATTTTTTAAATGTTGATTTTTGTTCCTGTTGGATTTGTGGAAATCACAAATTTGACAAATGTACTTTCTATAACTTCTTTAAAATAACTGCAAAAATTGTAGTTTATTTTTGCATTTTTAAAGTAGGATCCACACCCAACATGGGGCTTGAATTTATGACCATGAGATCAATAGTTGCATGCTCTATGACTGAGCCAGCTAGGCGCCCTTGAAATTGCGGTACTTTTTTGAACCAAATACATGATCTGAGATTACCACAATAGTGTTTCTTCCAGAGGACAATGACCAATCAATTAATAATATTTAGGGTATATTTAAAAAATGACTCAACATTATTTTAACTATCTGAAATTCTTTAAATCCTCCTCAGAGAGTAGGGAGAATTGTTTTTAATATTTGAATTTTTAAATGCTTTTAAAATTTAAAATATAAAGGAGTTAAGATGCCAGATTTGTCATAATTACACAGATTAGATTCTAGAAATAGCAAATGTCTAGATACTAACAATGTATAAACTCAATAGAACAGTTATTGCCAAATATCTGGAAATCAAAATGTGTTAGTGATAATACCTTAGACTTTTATAGTACTTTTCAATTTGTATAGCACCCCCCATCCTTTATTTACTTGATCCCCCGCAACAACTCTAAGATGAAGGTAGAGCAAATCCAATCATCTTCATGGGAAAACTCTGACTCAGAAAGGAAGAGCTTTCCCTAGTGGGCATACAATCAGTTCAATTTTGCTACTTGTCCATTCTAATTCCATTACAAATATCATGCAGAACCAATTTCAATGAGAGCAAAACTCAGCGTCATTTTGTCAGTGAATGTCTGGCTTTAAGCGACCATTTAACTGGTTTCTTTGATAATGGTCTGAGGAAAATCTGAAAATTTAAACACTAAAAAAAGAGCTGCTATTGAATTGACTAGAATAGCAGCTAAACTTCTTTTGGAAAGAAGTAATGTGAAAGTAATCTAAAGGAAACCACACATGTGCACATGCACGTTGGCATAGATGCACGCACATGCATGCACACGCGCGCGCGCGCACACACACACACATGTTGAAAGAAAACGCTAAACCATAACATAGTTTCAAGCTGAGACTCTTAAAACCACTGTCATTAGAGATGTCTTGGTAATACAGTGAGGATAGAATAGTCTGGCTTGAAGAAATCTGGGGGCTTTATTAACCTCAGGATTCCTGCTGCTGTTATGCTGACAGCCGATATGTCTTAGTGAAGATCAAAGAAACAGGGTTTCATAAAATTTTATCAAGGTTGACTTCTCTGTACTATACATTCCCACTTTGATGTTTGTCACCTGTGTCCCATAATAAGCAGGGTAGTTGTTAGCAAAGAAGGTAGAGTGAGTACATTGTTATCTACTCATTTCATATGCTATTGACATACCCACGTGTGTAGCAAATGCTAGTAGTTTCTAAAAGTTACCTTATGATGCAGGCTCTCCTGTATTCTTGGCTTAATGGACATTCTTAGACCCATGCATGTCCTTCCTGGTATACAATCTCAATAGATAAGCAAACTCAGAGTACATAGATCCAACACAGCAGATATAAAGAATTCCAATTTTACCTGTAACTTTTGATGACAAAAGAATTATAAAATGTGTGAAGGAAAAGCAGGTATGAACTGATGAAAGCAATAATAGTGATTATGGAAGTCACTTATTTAGAAAAATAAAAGGGATGTAGAATACAGTCTAAACTGGTAACATGGTTTTACAATATTTTACAATTTCATCCCTTCAGCTGTAATCTCAATATATTTTAAGCCCCTACAACAGAAAGAAAAAAAAAATTATCCTCATTAATAGTTGACTGACATACAAACATTTAAGGAGCTGCTAATATATAATATTAAATATCATTGTAAATATATAATAAAGAATATGGGAGATTCAGTCAGAATATTCTTTTTAAAAATTTTTAATGTTTATTTATTTACCTTTGAAAGAGAGAGAGAGAGACAAAGCATGATCAGGGAAGGGGCAGAGAGAGAGGGAGACACAGAATTTAAAATAGGCTCCAGGCTCTGAGCTCCCAGCATAGAGTCCAAAGCAGGGCTCAAACCCACAGACCGTGGGATCATGACCTGAGCTGAAATCAGATGCTTAACCGACTGAGCCACGCAAGCACCCCTGGATTATCCTAAAGTCAACAAATCACCATGTTGACTGTATGTACAGTTAATATTCCCATGCTGAAGTAAGCTCTATTTTTAAAATAACAATCATATGTACATTTCACTGCCACTGCAGTTTGAGTTATTTCCAAGTCTCATGCCATGTGCTTGAACATACAACACGACTGTATTTACACTGTGTTGTAATTGTTAGGATGTCGTGGAGAATTCTCTTTCTTGAAATATGTGTGCTTTATTAATAATTATGTTACAGAGTGTTTGAACATTTAGAATCATTGTTATAGCTGCTTAGACATCATGACATCATTTTAAAGTTTTTTTTTACATTGTTTGGCATTTTTGCATGACTTTGTAATACTGAAATATGTCATATTTTAATATATTTAGAACATAATATACCATTTTAACACAAAATCTTTCTTTCACTATTTATTATTATTATTACTACTACTAGAAGTGAGGACTGTGTAAGCAGCATACTATAAAAGTATTCTTAAGAAACTACTTAACTCGAAGATCATGAAAGAACAGGTTCTTCTTCAAAATCAGAAAGAATTAGTTTTTGAGATTATTATCACGATTTGCTAAAGAACAAGCGTAAGGTACCAAGTGAAAAAAGACTTTAGAACCAATGGTGCTATATATTTTCCTTTTCATTTATCCCATTACTAAAAAGAAATAATTCTTTAGAAAAGGAAAAATGTGTTATTGGAGACTCCTTTTGTGAAGACCTCAATATTGCAAATGCTAATAGTAACTATTATTTAATACCCATTGAGCTCCAGGGATTACTCATATAATAACTCAACCCTAGCAACCCTTTATGCTATTATATCTCCATTTTGTAGATGAAGAAACTGAGGGTCAGAGCCATGAAGATAAAAACACAAATGTGAATTGTAATTTGATTAAAAAGAGAGTGTATATTTTAAGTTATATTTTCTTTTTATTGTTCCAGCTGGAGCTTTTCCTTTTCTTTCTGTATAATAAGTGCTATATTAGGAGCAGAAGGTAAATAAAATCAGAAAGACTTAGCATATGGAAAAATAGACAAGCATTTGAGTCTGGATGTTAGAAATAATTCTCTCCAGGAAACAAAATACAGTATTTATTTTATCCACATGACCTTCACAGAACCCTTGCAGGATCTTCCAAAGAAATGTCATAATGTCAGGAGTTTCACCCCCCACGGAAGAGTAAGAGCCCGGAAAATTAAGTCGTTTTGGGAGTAAATGGGATAATATGGATGAGATAATCTTTGAATTGTGGTGATGGAAGAATGTCAGAAGCACTGTCAGCATTTGGACTTTCCAAGCTGTGCCACCTCCGCTACCAGCATCCAGAATGGCGAGCAGCCCCAGATGGGCTTGGCTGTGTGCACTGGAGGACACTTCTTTGCTGTGCTTGCACAGGCCAAAGACCTCACCTATTCATCTTTGATGTAGAGCATGGAGATGGTGTCTGGCCTATATAGGAGCCATTCAAGTAAGTGTTTATTCAGCAAACACATACTCCAGATGAATAACAGGAGCAAGTAATTACAAAATCATTTACTGAATAGTTTCTTGATGATCACTTTTACAAAAAACATGTTGAAAAATGGACTCCTCTATACTCTTAAAAGCTTTTCACAGTGAAAACTGTTTTGTGTTATAAAGTCTCATTAGGTATGTCACAAGAGCTCACATCTATATGCTTTTGTATGTTATGGGAGCCTAAGTATATTCTTTGAATGATCTGAGCACAGCTTTTTCTAAATAAAAATATTTATAAAAATAATTCTTTTTCAGAGGTAGGTAGCATGTTAGGACAGGGAGACCTATTTCTGAAATAGGGGTTCTGGAATATAGCCTACAAACACTTAATACCTAGTTAGAAACAGCTACTATATGTAGCTACTAACTATTTAGTAGCATTTATATATCCTTTTTTATTACTTATAAAAGGGTCAGGAACTACAATATACAGATATAAGTTGTGCATTGTATGACGAGTCTCACTTGACTTCAATTAATTTGTTTAATTTTTACTTTTTAATATGATATCACATTTTATCAGAGGGAGACTTTCTGCTGAGTAGTTTACATGTGTGATCCTCAAATGGAAGTACTCATGATGGATGAGGCTAGTAGGGCTAAATTCAGTGTTGATTTGTCTGCCCTTAATCTGGGTGATTCTGAGGTATCCTTGGAAAGTGTAACCTGATGAAGAGATTCTTGGATAGTCTCAGAGTGGAAAGGAGCTATGATTAAATCCAGATGGAGCCTGGCACCTAAACATGAATGAAGTTAGAAATACTTGAAGGTCAAATGTTTTTGAGAGTCTCAGAAGCCACTGGAGTTTTCATAGCAAACAGACAGGATGAATTCTGGACGGAAGAGTATGTAATTTTCCAGGTTGATTTATTGAGATAAGTGACATATATATCTCTGTTTTCTATTGCTTATTATACTTTTTCTTAAATTATTTATTCTCAAGTTGGTTTACATGTAACACCCAGTACTTATCCCAACAAGTGCCCTCCCCCAGGCCCATCAACCCTTTTTCCTCCCCGCAACGCCCATCAGCCCTCTGTTCTCAGCACTCAAGAGTCTCTCATGGTTTGCCTCCCTCCTTTTCCCCAACTATTTTCCCCCTTCTTCCCCATAATGGGCCTCCATTAAGTTCCTCCTAATCCTCCTATATGTGCAAACATATGGTATTTGTCCTTCTCTGCCTGACTTATTTCGCTCAGCATAACACCCTCAAGGTCCATCCATGTTGCTACACATGGCCAGATTTCATTCTTTCTCATTGCCATGTAGTATTCCATCATATAGATAAACCACATCTTCCTGATCCATTTGTCAGTTGATGGACACTTAGGCTCTTTCCATGTTATTGCTATTGTTGAGAGTGCTACTATGAACATTGGGGTACATGTGTCCCTATGCATCAGCACTCCTATATCCCTTGGGTAAATTCCTAGCAGTGCTACTGCTGGTCATAGGGGAGTTCTGTTGTTAATTTTTTGAGGAACCTCCACACTGTTTTCCAGAGGGGCTGCACCAGTTTACATTCCCACCAACAGTGTAGGAGGGTGCCCATTTCTCCACATCCTTGCCAGCATCTAGAGCCTCCTGATTTGTTCATTCTAGCCACTCTGACTGGTGTGAGATGGTATCTCAGTGTGGTTTTGATTTGTATTTCCCTGATGCTGAGGGATGCTGAGCATCGTTTCATGTGTCTGTTAGCCATCTGGATGTCCTCTTTAGAGAAGTGTCTCTTCATGTCTTCTGTCCATTTCTTCACTGGGTTGTTTGTTTTTCGGGTGTGGAGTTTGGTGAGTTTCTTATAGATTTTGGATACTAGCCCTTTATCTGATATGTCATTCGCAATTATCTTTCCCATTCCGTCAGTTGCCTATTAGTTTTATTGATTGTTTACTTTGCTATGCAGAAGCTTTTTATCTTAATGAGGTCCCAGTAGTTCATTTTTGCTCTTGATTCCCTTGCTTTTTTGGATGTGTCAAATAAGAAATTGTTGCGGTGGAGGTCAAGGAGGTTGTTTCCTGCTTTCCCCTCTAGGGTTTTAGTGGTTTCCTGTCTCACGTTCAGGTCCTTTATCCATTTTGAGTTTATTTTTGTGCATGGTGTGAGAAAATGATCTAGTTTCATTCTTCTGCATGTTGTTGTCCAGTTCTCCCAGCACCATCTGTTAAACAGGCTGTCCTTTTTCCATTGGATACTCTTTCCTGCTTTGTCAAAGATTAGTTGGCTATACATTTTTGGGTCCAATTCTGAGTTCTGTATTCTATTCCATTGGTCTATGTGTCTTTTTTTGTGCCAATACCATACTGTCTTGATGATTACAGCTTTGTAGTAGAGGCTAATGTCTGGGATGGTGATGCCTTCCTTTTTGGTTTTCTTCTTCAATATTACCTTGGCTATTTGGCATCTTTTGTGGTTCCATACAAATTTTAGGATAGTTTATTCGAGTTTTGAGAAGAATGCTGGTGCAATTTGGATTGGGATTGCATTGAATTTGTAATTGCTTTGGGTAGTAATGACATTTTAACAATATTTATTCTTCCTATCCATGAGCATGGAATGTTTTTCCATTTCTTTGTGTCTTCTTCAATTTCCTTCATAAGTTTTCTATAGTTTTCATGATACAGATCTCTTATATCCTTGGTTAGTCTTATATCTTTGGTTAGGTTTATTCCTAGGTATTTTATGGTTTTTTTGTGCTGCATTGCTTATTTTATATATGTAGTAGAATGGCATTTTTAAAGTTTAAGGGAAGTGTTTTTTTCCCCCTATTATGACTATTTTTGGGGGGCTCACTGAACTCTGATTACTTTAAGTAGGTGTTCATGTTCAGTGATGGCATGATACAGCAAAAATCAGAGAACTTAAAATTCTAAGGACTCAGTGAAATGGGAAGGACTAATGTAGATAGACTATTGCCATGGAAGAATACATGGGAAGAGAGAAAAGATTCTCACACTGGAGTAGAGAGACATCCTAGATTTGGAGGGATGGGGAGAAAATGAAGGAAATGTGAAACTAGTGACAAGACAGTCCCAGAATTTGGACCAAGTGAGGAGAGAATGTGCTAGAGAGAGTCGGCATTAGGATTACTCCCAGCCGGTTTAGCGTCCGACTTTCGCTTAGGTCATGATCTCGTGGTTCGTGGGTTCGAGCCCCGCGTCGGGCTCTGTGCTGACTGCCAGCTCAGAGCCTGGAGCCTATTTCAGAGTCTGTGTCTCCCTCTCTCTCTGACCCTCCCTGCTCATGCTGTCTCTCTCTCTCTCTCCTAGAAATAAATAAAAATATTTAAAAAAAAAGATTACTCCCAGCCACTGGCAGCCACTTGAGGAAGTCCCATCTTTTACCCACACCCAAGAGTTAAATTCTCAGTCTTACAGAACACTTTGGACACCAAATAATGCCCATGCCATCAATTAAATATATTTTTACTCTCAACTGGCAGAGAAAATTTCCCTAGGCAGTGACCAGGGTACTTCCTTTAGACGTTCCAGGAATGATGAAACTGTTTGATTCTCCTTATACCCCACTGACTTACCCCAGGTACAAAGCTTCCTTCCAATTTGCCAGACATGAGAAAGCTCTCTGATGGAAAGCAGTTCTCTGGATCTTGTCAAAGAGGAATTGCACTGGACAGAGTTATACAGAGAAGGAATACTTTATTCAAAACTATTACAATAGAAGACAGTACTATTGAAAGCAGAGAGACATTGAACTCAATTCAAAATATAAGAGGGACCAGCCATAAAAAAAGAACAAAATTTTGCCATTTGCAACAACATGGATGGATCTAGAGAGTATTATGCTAAGTGAAATAAGTGAGTCAGAGAAAGACCAATACTATATGATTGCATTCAAATGTGGAATTTAAGAAACAAAACAAATGAAAAAAAGAATAAAAGAGACAAACTAAAGAACAGACTCTTAAGTATAGAGAACAAACAGATGGTTACCAGAGGGGAGGTAAGTGGGAGAAATGGGTGAAATAGGTGAAGATGATTAAGAGTACACTTATAATGATGAGCACTGAGTAATGTATAGAATTGTTGAATCACTATATTGTATACCTGAAATTAATAGAAGACTGTATGTTAACTATATTGGATTTTTTTTTAAAAAAGCAAAATACAAGAGTGCCAAGTACAGATTCATAAATGCTGATAGGCAGGGTGAAAAAGTGGATAGAAAATTACTAAGAAAGTGGTTAGGTATCAAGTGGGGGGGAAGAAGAATTTGGTTGGATAATAAGGTTCAAGAGATTGCCTCCAAATTGGCTTAGCAGTATTCCTTGTGAAAATTAGGCTCAGTGGGACAAAGATGGGGCCAAAATAGTGCTCAGAGGACTCTAAACAAAGTTTGGTTCAAGTGAGGATCCTTGTCAACATCTAGAAGAAGAGATTGCCAAGGAAGAAGTCAGCACCATTTTCTCTCACAAAACCTGCTTGACAGTCTTTGTTACGTGCACAGTCTTCCTGGCCCCATTACATAAATAATCAAACTCTTTGGACCAAAAATAACAAAACCAAACCAAACCAAAACAAAACAAAAAACCGAAAAAACAAAACAAAAAGAAACTAAGGAATAAACTCTCTCAATAATATATCCATTTTTCATAAATTGTGTCCCCTGATGCCACCATTCCTAGGACAAAGCTCCTTGCTGAGAGCCTCTACTGTGAAGAAAACCATCAAGTTAATGTTCTGGGAATTAAAACCTTCCAGCCAACATTTCTTTAACTTGATAAGTCAACATTCTGCATGATACTTAAAAATAGATTTATCTTTAAAAGTAACACCCTGTACCCAGTGTTTAGGCAACTCTGTACCAGTGGTTCTAATCTCATGGAATTACTTGGAAACTTTGTAAATATATGAATATTCAAACATAATACTGGAGTCAGAACTTACCTAACATGGGTTAAAGACAGAGGCAGCCTTCTGTATTTTTACAGAATTCCCAGGAAATTGTGATGACTATAAGTGTTAGAAATAGTGATCTTGACAACTGTCCCCAAGGGCAGTACGCATATCCTGGAGCTCACAATAAGTATGCTGGGTCATCAAAATACTGAAAAAGGAAGGGAATAGATTTGCCTTTATATTTGCTTTGGAGACTACAAGATAATTGTAATAATTGTGCAATTGCAGTTGTAGCTAACAATTATTGAGTGCATTCTATTTATCAAGTTCTGTACTTTGAGCCTGTGTAGTCCTTAACACTGGGCCTATAAAATTACACTCTTCACTTAGAAATGAGAAAACTGAGCTTTTAGAAGCTATGTAATGTGTCCAAAGTCATGCAGAGTGTAAGTGACGGTGCCAGGAATCACAGTAAGATCTGCAAAAGTCACTTTCTCATTCTTACCTATTATGTAATATAGTCTTAATATTCTATCCCCTAGAATTTTATAGTTACCTACTGAGGTTGGAACCAAAAGAAAGGAAAAATACATACATATGTACATACATACTTATGCTCATTATTACAGTTATTGACATAATAATTTGAAGTAGTTTTATATCCCTTTGCATATTTTTATGCTGTATGTGTAGCTTTTATTAGTGATGTGAAATGCATACAAGAATATGTTCTTAAAACATACCATTTCTAGGGGTGCCTGGGTGGTTCAGTCTGTTAAGCGTCCAACTTCGGCTCAGGTCATGATCTCACGGTTTGTGGGTTCGAGCTCTACATTGGGCTCTGTGCTGAGCCCAGAGAGCCTGGAGCCTGCTTCACATTCTGTATCTTCCTCTCTCTCTGACTCTCCCCTGCTCATGCTGTCTCTCTCTCTCTCTCTGTCTCAGGAATAAAAACATTTAAAAACTACCATTTCTAGCAAGCATTTCCCCATGTCATTATAACATCTATAAAGATTTCACCCTCAAGGGTTGCCTAATATTCTATTAGCTTAATGTAACCATTATCCAGTATTTGGACTCTTTTTTTTTCAAGTAGTTGCTATTGTATTATAAATCACATTGAATATCTCAATAAAGCTCTTAAACACTAAATAATATTGCAGTAAACATATATACACATATGTATGTCTATATGTATATATACGCACACAGTTGACCCTTGAACAACATGGGTTTGAACTTCATGGGTGCACCTATACTTAATTTTTTCTAATAAATACAGTACAATATGTAAATGTATTTTCTCTTCATTGAGATACTGTTAACAACATTTTCTTTTCTCTAGCTTTATTGTAAGAATGCATTATATAACATACATGACATAAAGAATACTGCTAATTGTTTATATTATCAGTGAAGCTTCTGGTTGAGAGTAGGCTATTAGTAGTGAAGTCTTGGGGAGTCAAAAGTTATATAGATTTGTGACTGTGATGGGGGAACAATGCCCCTAACCCTTGTGTTGTTCAAGGGTCAACTGTGTATATGTATGTATACACACACACACACAAACACACACACACACACACACACTCAACACATATATATCCATATTCATTCAAATATCTATTTCCTTAGGATATTTTTTGAAAAGAGTTATTTAAAAAGGAAATGATTCTAAAAATCTAAGTGTATTATGCAGAATTGCTTTCTAGAAAGGCTCAGGTCAAGATTTCACAGTTAGTGAGGTCAAGCCCCACATGGGGCTCTGTGCGATAGCTCACAGCCTGGATCCTGCTTTGGATACTGTGGCTCCCTCTCTCTCTGTTCCTCCCCTACTCGTGTGCTCTCACTCTCTCTCTCAAAATAAATAAACATTTAAAAAATTAAAGAAAAAAAGAATGTAAAGGTAAATAAATCATAGGTCTTGCCTTCAAAAAGTTCATGGTTTCAAAGAACTGAAAAACATATGAAACATAATTAAACACCCTTTGATAAATTAATAATAACAGATTAAAATAACTGGTACAAAGGGGGAGATGTCCAGTTAAGGGCAAGGCGAAATCTCAGAGGTGGTGATATTGTAGTAAAACACAGTGTAACTTTAAAATTAATACCATGTGTATTACTGTGTATTATGCACCTGAAAATAAGTTTTAATACTATAATAGTTTTCAGCTAGGAATACCTTAATTTAAGTATTTCATAGGCTGGTAAACAATGTCTTTGAACAAAATACAGATCAGAAGACATCATAATTTCCCTTCCTGATTTTCTGTCACTACAGCCTTACTCAAATTTTTCTAACATTTGAGATTTTTGCTGTTTTTCAATACTTTAATCTTGGATGTTGACATGTTCCTACTACAAAAATGATATACTACCTTATGCCACCCTATTTGTTATAGAAGCCTTTGAGTCATATACCAGAAACTTTGTCAAATCTTGGAATATTATTATTCTAGTCAATGTTTTTTACTTTATATGAGGAATAAAGAGACTGAAAACATACATAGGTTACATGTGTTTTGTGACTAAACAATTCAATTGGAATGCACAAGGATTTATTGAGTTTTTACTATATGTCTGACACTGTGCTCTAAGCTAAGGATAAAAAAATCCATAGAACATAGACTTGAATAAGAATTTCTTTCTCAGATGGATGCTTAAAGAGACCTCCTGATATCGGTTGTGAAGTAATTAAATCCCCCATATCTCTGTGCTGCCAGAGGCAAAACAGCCCTTGCTGTAGGAAATGTTTTTTTCCCAATGCAGTCCTTATGCAATTGAGACCCTGATCAGGAAGTGACTATCTTGTTGAAAAAGGTTTTAACTCCAGCATTGCTATCCCCTCATTATCACAATATAACCCAGACATAGAACAAAGTATCTAGAGATTGACAAAAAAGGCCAGTCAAAGTTATTAAGTAAATAATAGTAGCTGTTTTATAGTTTTATTGCGGTAAACAAATGTCTGGATAAATCAATTAATAAATTCAGCACTGAACGTGGACTTACGGAGTGATAGAAAAATTGGACAAGAGCTCTGAAACAAATACCTCCTTCAAAGGCAGAGAGCCTGGGATAATAATTTATGGGACATAGAGATAAAAATGGTGATAAAAAATAGAACCAAGGCAGATCTTTAATGAAGAAGAACTGGAGATCTATATCTGAACCACCCTACTATAGAAACTTTAGTGTTTGCTACATATTTTCAGTAGAAATATACAGTGTGAGTCAGCATAAAGGCAAGAAAATGGTCCGTTCAAAAGCCCTAGGTCAAAGTATTGCAAGTGACCTGGGTAGAATGGACATATTATTTAAATTTAAGATTTTGCTACTTCATTATAGGTAAATAAGCTAAGTAACTCACCTGACCTCCAGACAGCATCCTAATAAGCCTTCTACTTTAGTAGTCTGCATATTACACTTCATATAAGAAATGCACTTTTTTTCTGAGATCTTATTGAAATTTTCTTGATCTGGTATATTGATGATGTCAAGTCAAGACACCAATAGTATCGTTAAAGAAGGCCCATTCTATCTTATTTAATACATGACTTTTTTATTGCATATGACATCCTATGCAGAAATGATCTAGAAAATGGAAGCAACAATGGGGTTTTAGCTTCCTGAGGATCCAAAATGTTGAGATACTGTATCAGTTATCTCAGTGCTTCCTTGGGATGAGAGAGGGCTGGGAAAGAAGGGTTCTTTTTTTTTTTTTTTTAATGTTTTATTTATTTTTAGGAGAGAGAGAGAGAGAGACAGCGTGAGCAGAGAAGGGTCAGAGAGAGAGGGAGTCACAGGCTGAAACAGGCTCCAGGCTCTGAGCTGGCAGTCAGCACAGAGCCCGACGCGGGGCTCGAACCCACGAACCGCGAGATCATGACCTAAGCGAAAGTCGGACGCTTAACCGACTAAGCCACCCAGGTGCCCCGTGGGAAAGAAGGGTTCTGATGAGCCTCAAGGGAGCTCACCCACCTCATGTCAAGCTTCACATTACTCTTAATTGATCTCAACATTTCATAAAGTAGCCTATGAGGCTGTAGCTCAAAACTGTGAGCCAGAAATGCACAAGAGCCTCGGGAAGACTGGGATTGTTACCAGACTGTGGGTTCTTTCACTACTCAATATCATTGCCAAATAGCAAGATAGTATTTGATGGTAAGCAGGTAATTTATTCAATGGGCAGAGAATGAGTAAGGGGAGCTCATGCCCTATACATACCTTCTCACTGAGAGGCTGAATGGTGTAGATGATATGGCTGGGGGCACAGTGGGGAATGCTTTGTGTCAGCCAGATTCTGAGAAAGAGGTAGAGATTTCCAGAAACTTGGGCCACGTCCCATTTTTCTTCCTTCTCTGGTCAAGGGTTTTGTGCCATGGTGCCTGTAAGGAGGAGATTTTAGTATATTAATGTAGTATATGTAGTATGAGGAAGGAATAATGTGAACTTTGACCCACTTTCTTGGCCATATTGGATCTATCTTGTTTGATCTGGTTTTTGTGGTCTGGCTGCAAGCTTATCTGGGCAGGAACACCTGTAGGGGAGATATTAGAAACAAACTGCTTTAAAAATAAATTCTCTATGCAGCTCTTTGGGAGCTCATCTAGTGACAGAACCAGTGACCAAAGAGGCAGAAATCAGCTGAAAGAGAAAAGAATATGCCACCCAAAATGATACCACTTTGGCATATTGATTATTTTGAACTAAAGTTACTTAAGAAAGAGCAACCTCTTTGTATGCTGCTAATATTAATAGTGTCAAGTCTGACTAATTATCTGTAGTAGTCATGGTGTAAAACCAAGACATTGGACTAAGCATCCTGAAGATTTTTCTAGGAAATAGATGTAAAGTCATAAATTCCACAGTGATAAAATATTAATAATAAAATTTATTAAGTAATTAATTCATGTTCATTAATAAAATATTTAATTAAATGACTTATTTCACGATAGAATATTAAGTACTTTTCATATAAAAGGCACTTATTACTTGTGTTAAATGATACATCATGTATTATAATGCTATTATATGTATCATGCATTTTATATAATACATATCACATCGTATGTAACATAAGCTGTGCCATTACATAATGTCGTTATATTATTTATTTAAAACTCATCTATGAGGGACATCTGGATACCTCAGTCAGTTAAGCACCTGACTCTTGATCTTGGGTCAGGTCATGATCTCACAATTTGTGAGTTTGAGCCCTGCATCAGGCTCTGTGCTGACAGTGCAGAGCCTGCTTGGGATTCAATATCTCTCTCTCTCTCCTCTCTCTCTCTCTCTCTCTCTCTCTCATTCTCTCTCTATCTCTCTCCCCCTACCCCACTTGCTCTTTTTCTTTCTCTCTCAAAATAAATGAATAAACTTATTTTTTTAAGAAAAGATTCTCTCCTTCTCCTTCTGCCTCTCTCCCATTCTCTCTCTCACGAAAAATATAAAAATAAAAATAAAACTATTCTATGAGGTGGGTGCAACTTTATCACTAATAAACAGTAAGAAAACTAATTTTTAGAAAGTTAAACTTGCTTATGACTACTGCTATAGATTGAATGTGTCCTACCAAACTTCATATGAGGAAACCTAGTCCCCACTTTTCTGGATAGATTTTGGAGGTGAGATCTTTAGGAGATGATTCATTCATGAAGGTGGAGTCTTTTTGAATGAGATTAGGATCCTTGTAGAAGAGACCCTGGAGAATCCTCTCTCTCCCATAATGTAAAGTTACAGTGAGAAGATGGCTGTCTATAAGCCAAGAGAGGAGCCTCACCAGATACTGAATCTGCTGACCTCAATCCTGGACTTTCCAGTCTCCAGGAATATGAAAAACAAATATTTGTTGCTTAAGCCCCCCACTCCATAGTGTTTTTGTTTTAGCCTGGATAAACTAAGACAGAAATTGATACCAAAAAGTGGAGATGCTACTGTAATATGCTGAAAGAGGTTTTGGAACTGGGTAATGGGCAGAGGCTGGAAAAGCTTTGAGGTGCATGCTAGAAGTGTATATTGCCATGAAACCATCTAATAAGGATGATTTGGGGGAAAGCTCAGAAGGAAAAGAGGAGAACTGTAAAGAAAGCTTCAATCTTCTTAGAGAAGACAATACCTAAGTATTGTTCAAGTACCTAAGTACCTGAACATGACATTGGGAGAAATGTGGATGATAAAGTTCGTTCTGAGGAGATCACAGATGGAAATGTGAAACATGTTATCATAAACTGGAGGAAAGGACATCCTTGTGACAAAGTGGCAAAGAACATGGCTGCATTGTGTTCTTGTCCTAGTGTTTTATGGAAGGTGCAACTTGCAAGTGATGCAATTGGATATTTAGTTGAAGCTATTTCTAAGCCAATTGTTGGAGGTGTGGCTTGGATCTTCCTTACTGCTTATAGTGAAATGTGAGAAGAGAGAAATGACTTATAGACAGAAGCTTTAAGCAAAAAAGGAGGCAGAACTTAAACAATTTGAGATTTTTTTCAGCCTATCCATATTATAAAGAATTAGAATGTTCTTGGTGTGGCCAAGTGACCGTGACCATGCTGAGTATGGATCAGCCATCTCAACAAAAGCCAGGGGCAGTTTTCCAGGACAGTGGGAGGATGACCCCAAAGGTGATTCAAAGATGTCAGAGCTGCCATTCCTATCGCAGGCCCAGAGTGCAAGAGCTCAGGGACAGAGCAGTTTCAAAGGCGAGACTACTAGCACCTGGGACCCCAGCTCACCCTGCCTGGTACTGCCTGTGTAGCAGGTTCCTCTCCCTACATGTCAGTGCAGCACTCTTCAGTTGTCCCAGGTGTGGCTCCAGTGGGCCCCAGTGCTGGCCCCCTGGAGGCTGCAGGTAGCTGACTTTGGCAGTGTCTCTGTAGGGCAATTCCTGCCAGTGACTGAGTGCACAGGCCGAGGGGACATGGCTGCCTCTGCCTACCTTTCAAAGGATAGAGCCTCCTGGAGTCATGGCAGATACAGAATCTGGGCCATGGAGAGTGGCCAGCAGAGCCCCCACAGAAAGCTGTTCCTGGAAATGTCAGAGACTGTGCCCACATAGAGAGGTGCCATGAGGATGTCATGCTGAGCAGTGGTGCTGATGTTGCTACCCTAAAGATGCTGAGGGGCTGAGCATCGAGTCAAAGAGGATTATTCTCTAGACTTAGGGTCTAATGGAATTTATTTCTCTGGGTTTTGGACTTCCTTGTGTCTGTCATTCATAATAGAGATTCCAGGCACTTGTCCCTGCTGCCATGTTAGGACATGGAGAAGACAGCTATCTATGAAGCAGCAAGTGGGGTCTCTCCAGACACTGAATCTTCAGTAACCTTGATCTTGGACTTTCCAGCCTCCAGAACTGTGAGAAATAAATGTTGTTTAAGCCACCCAGACTATGATATTTTTGTTATGGCAACCTGCACAGGCTAAGACAACTATCCAGATAGTAAGTTATAAGAGGGTTGAGCCCAAGGCAAGTTTGACTGTAAAGTGTACTTACTGTTTTATTTTAGAATTGTCAAATTTGTTCTGTGTTTTTTTTAGTTAAGTTTTTCAACATTTAAATATTAAAATATAATGGGCAATGAAATAAATTACATCAATGACTCTAGTTTTACTTTATTTCTACCACTTTGTATTTAAAATGCATGTGTCTAAATTAATGTACATATGAATATATACACATATACATTTGTAAATGTAAACATACATACATAAATATATATGCACACATCACACACATACACTTACCTGTATGAAAAGTTTTAGAATTTACCCTTTATCATTTAAAGGATTATACCCTGGACACTATAATGATTTGTAGGTATATAAGTTATTTTTCTTATTCCTATAAAGATGTTAGCCTAAAAACAGCATTCAAAGCTTTCAAAATGAAGAGGCAGCCTGCCTTTTATATTCTGAATGAAAATGTGATTCTATTTTCCAATAACTGATCCTGTAAGAAAATGGCCTGATTGCCAGCTATGAACCAGCAGCTTCTGTGAGTGACAGTTGTGCCTTTCAGTTCTTTTGGTACTCACTGAATATGATATACTGTTATTTTTGTGTGTGTAAGTTTTGTCTTTTAAGTAGATTCTATTTCTTGATGATGTTATCCTTTCATCTCTTCCCAGAGACATTTAT
This sequence comes from Hyaena hyaena, assembly GCF_003009895.1. Lineage (NCBI taxonomy): Eukaryota > Metazoa > Chordata > Mammalia > Carnivora > Hyaenidae > Hyaena > Hyaena hyaena. The sequence continues at coordinate 144,274 of NW_024081752.1, forward strand.
GGAAACTTGCCTGTTGTCTCCACTGGATAATGTTTGAGCAGAAGAACAGAAACCCACAGACACTGGTAAAGTAAGTAGTTGGTTTATTTTAATACTACACCTCACAGAAACGAAGAACAGGAAACACAGGTAGATCTCATGAGAAAAGGAGCTTCAACTGTAGGATCAGTCAGTGTAAATGATATTGAAGGAAACTTTTCTTCAGCTTTTCTAATTTTCTGGAATCACAGTTATGGCTAAGTATAAATTAAGCTCACAATGGACTCTACGTGCTTCTGAGAGCCCAGAATATTCTGAAGAGAATTCCAGTGAGTGATCCACAACGGTGGTTAGACCTCTCTCCATAGAACTTACCTAAAACTGTCCTACTACTCTAGTGAATAAAAAGAGAAATGTGAAGGCAGATGAAAGAGTCAGAGGGTCTTGGCAGTACACTTGGGCAGAGTGTACTGTTGACCAGGAATGGTGAGGCATTGAAATGTAAGAAAAAGCATTTATTATTAGGTCTTAGAATTGTAATTTGAGGAGCAGAGGTTCAGGTAGAAACCCAAAAGGATCCCATTGAGAAAAAATGGTGAGAAACTTTTAAAGGAAAACATGAAGAAATTTCTATGAATTCCATAAGTTTTTTTTTAAAGTATTCTGATTGGAGGGTACATAATTTGAATTTATAATCCATTGGCTTACTTAGGTCATCTCATCACTTTTTAAGAAAAAGCACACTCTTCATAGTCCTCATCAGTCCTTTCTTAGCAGTTTTAACACTTTTGTTTCCCATTGGCATCAGCAAAATTTAAGTAGTTCAACAAAATGGAATAGTGAAAACAAGATGGAGTCACTTGGGTTGTCTTGTCAGTGAGACCTGCAGTCGTCCCTTCACAGAACCGAAAATGGTATGAGGCTAGTCAGTATCCCCCCCTCACCTCTTATCCTTTCTCAGCCATGGGAGAGAGAAAGTGAGGTCTCCTTACCACCACCAAAGCCAAATTGGAAGGCTGATCAAAGAGAATTACTAGGAGATTTTGAGGTTTTCTAAGAAATAGAACTGGGCATCTCATTCCCTGGGTGGATGTTGGGCAAATTGCAGAACTTGAAGGCCCATTGTTTTGGGATGCGGAGAGATGAGAGTAATGAGAAGGCTCTCAGTAGACCTTAACTTGTATTCTCTGAGTTTGGCGTGTTGTCCATTTATTGTGTACAGATTTTAGCAGGCTGAGGATCATCTGGAGTATCTCATACTGTTAGGGCTTGGGGAAGAATGCTAAAGCATATTTGGAAAAAGATGGAGGCAGCCTCTGTTCCATCCTTGTTCCCGTTGACCCTCGGTTGATGAGAAAGAGGATCTCATTAGTTCAGAGATATTTGTTGGAAGGAGAAAGGAATTAAGTGACAGGGCACAGAGCTGTCCAGATAGCTGCCACACAAAGCAATGAGATGCCCAATATTAAAAAATAAAGGATCAGAAACTAGATTTCAAGCAGGATTACATAAGGACAAAGCTGCCTCTGTCTGAGGGGTTGATCAACAGTGGAGTGATGTGGGATCAAAGTGAAGCCTATTTTAAGAAAAATCACACTTACCATCTCCTCAGGGATATCCAGCATCAGATAGGACCAAACAGAATCAAAATGTGCAGAGATAATGATCACCAGAGACAGCCTTGCCGGGTGAAGTCTGGGCACATTTCCTCATTTTCATGCCTTTCTCTTCTACCCCCAAGCCATAGAAAGATAAAGCAACTAGAAAGGGTGGATGGGAGTTGGGGCACTTCAGGGAATAAATGCTCTGAATGAGATATGAGACTGGAGTATTAAATTAGACTAAACTAAATTTTAATATCTGACAACGAACCAGAAGATATAGAAACTTTCTAAGCCAAAGGAATGGGATTTAACAGGGCACAATTGAAAGGAATAATTGAAAAATAAAGCCAACAAGTGTTACTAAAAGCTAGCCTTATTAAGGTCAATGAATGTCTACTTCTCTCATGGCTTGTTTACTTTTTGCCTCTTTCAATCTCAAGTGTACAGTCTCTCCCTTTCTCTTATTTCCTTTACCTTTATCTCCTCTCTACCTATGTAAGTTTGTCCTGCCTGAATATAACTTAATATTGCCTATGGTCCAACCACCATCTGACTATGGTTCTCCTACTACACATTTTCAAGAGGAGTTATTTAAGTTGCTTAACTCATCTAGCAATTGATTGTCTGTAGGTGCATCACTGGTCCCATTAGCTTTGGCCTTACTATGGACACATGGCACAGACAACAACAAACATGGAGGTTGTTCTAAGTTTTCATAGAAGGGGACATTGCAAGTAGGTAATAATTAGAGATTACTCGGACTGAGTGTTCACTTAACATTTTTTGGATTGTGGTGCCTTTTGGATGAGTCAGTTTCTTGAACATACATCTGTAACTTTCTCAAATCATGAAGTGATTCTCTGGTGACACATCAAGGTGAATCATAATAAATTTGTTTACTAACCTATTGCTTGTGAACAAAGAGGAAGTTGCGTTAAGCAAGTCAGCTATGACATCTGTTTTTGGAAGAAGAGATGAAACAAGCAAAATAATCTTCCTGTAAATTACTTGCTCACGATTAAGCCAAGAGCTGCAGGTAAATGAAAAGTGCAATTGCATTAGTAATGTACTTATTCCTCAAAGTGGGATATAAAAAATTATACGTACAGCTTAATGTCACTTTTAGAGAAGCACTGATCTTCACGGGGTCAGCAGGGCCTGAAGCTCTGGGCTTGCGGTGTTTCTGAGTGATATCTCATTCACACCATGTCCTTGAGAGCAGCCAAGGGTTTTGCATTTGATATGCATTGAGTAGGCACACACACATGCCGGACCCTGTATTTTCTTGTTACTTGGCAACAGTTTCTTTTTCTTCTTAGCAACAGTGGAGTGAAGAGCTTTTTGAAAACTGAAAAGACTAGAGAACAGAAAAAGTCAAAGCCTTCCATATTCCCTCTGGCTGGAGGGCATATTAGAAGGGGATTGGATTCAGCTATGTATAAAATGAAGTCTATTTGTTATCTAGTTATGAGTATGTTCCTATTGAAATTTAACCCAAAGTCATAATACCTTAATTATTTAACTGTTTCACTCCTCAACCACAGTTAGTTAAGTATTATGAAACAAAGGCTCTCAGTGAGTTTATGTCCACATCAGTTTTCCCGGTACACGTGGCTCACGCTGAAAAGAAATGTATCAGGAAAGGCAGTAATTTTCAGGTAACTTATTATCTGGTTGCTCAACCACTGTCTAGATTTTTCACTCAGAAAGAGATCGCTCGTCTTCGTCTCATCTTGGTGGAAATTATGATTTTTTTTTAAAGCAAGAAATAAACTTTTATTAAGTCACTGAGAATTTAGAATTTGTTATGGCTGCTCATGTCACTTAAGTAGTAGACTAGTCCCAAAAACAAAAAACAAAAAAAAAAAACTTATTTGAAGGAGTATCATATCTCAGGTGATCTTGTTTGGGGTGAAAGATTCATTGCCTTAGCTGGTGAGAGGAGCCGCCAGTTCTGCACAGTGTTTCCACAGTCATACCAAAGAGTGAGCGCCCCCACCTCACTGAAGTGAAGCCTCAAGTCATTCTCGTTGTTTATGTTTGCTTTCTATAGGGAAACACACAGATCTAAGTGTACATTTCCACATTGAATCAAGTGTATATATATAGTCACTATGTCAATTAAGATATCAACATTTTTAACACCCCACAGAGGTCCCTCTGCCACACTGCAAACCAATGCACACTGCTACCGAGGCAGTCAAAGTCATGATATTTACAACCATAAAGTGTTTCTCTTGGTCTAGGATAAATGAAAATAGAATCATACCAGATAGATTCTTTTTGTCTGTCTTTCTTCACTTAGCAGGGTGCTTTTCCCCCCACTCATCCATGTTGTTGCATGTGTCTGTAGTTTGCTTTAAAAAAAATTGCATTATAGTATTCCATACCACAATTTGTGTATTGATTATTCTGTTGATAGTGATTCCAGTTGTTTCCTATTTGGGATTGTTATGAATAAATCTTCTATGAGCGAATGCTCATGTAGAAGTCTTTTTGTGGACATAGTCCTCAAAATCTGTTGGGCAAATACTTAAGAGTGGAATTTTGAGTCACATAAATGCGTATTTACTTGCGTGAGAAGCTACTGAACAGTTTTTCAAAGTGGCTGCATCATCTTACATTTCCACCTGCAGTGTGTGAACTCATCTGACTCCATATGGTTGCCAATACTTGATGTGTCGCTTTTTAAAAAATTAGTGATTCTCCTCTGTGTAAAATGGTATCAAATTGTGATTTTAATTTTCATTGTGCTGACAACAAATGAAATTAAGCATTGTAAGTCTTCTTTTGTGAAGTGCCTTCTCAATACCATTTTTCACTTTTTACTGAATTGTTTCTTTTTGATATTAATTTATAGGAGTCTATTTACATGTTCTGAATACATATGCTTTCAGGCTCACCCACCCCCTGTCCTACTCCACACACATTTTTTTCCCAGTCTGTGTCTTGCCTTTTCATTTTTAAAAATGGTGACGATAAGGAAAAGGTTTTATTTTTAGTGAAGGTCAATTTAACATGTTTATTTTTATTTTAGTGCTTTTTTATTCTCTCTGAGAAAATTCAACCAATCTATGTTTTCTTCCAGAAGATTTATAGTTTTTCTTTTATATTTTATATATATGCCTGGCAATGCCCATTTTTTTTAGCTCTTCAAATGCCCCATTCCCTCTATACATGCATTGCATATTATGTAAAAATCACCATCCTTTCTGCTTCATAGAAGGTGGTATAGTGTTACAGAAGATCATGGATTCTGTAGGCAAACTGCTGAGTTCAAATATTCTCTTCCTAGCACTGTGCTTCGGTTTCTTTGCTTGTAAGATGGAAATCATAATAATTCATTTTTATAAAGATTGAGTGAGTTCAAGTATGTAAAATAGAGCAAATTGTACCACATTGTGAGAGCCGTACAGATCTAGATGGAGATATATTCACTACACCATATTATATTTCCAGGCTCTGTTCCAGGAGCACTTCCACTAGGAAACTTTGTTAGTGCTTCCAGTCTGGGTGGGAGCTTGCCTGCAAAATTTGTGCGTGATACTCACCTCCCTTCTACACCCAGGGTGCTGGAATACATCTACCACTTTCTTTAAGAAAACACAAATATAATAATGCAAAATCCTGAGACCTATCTGAGCAGCACCAGTGTAGCCATTCAATATTTGAATCCCAGCAGTAGGTATACCTATTGCCTAATCTCTGCCGTCACCCACTCCCACCCCCAACAAACTGGCACTGCTTTTTATTAGCGTATATGTGAGGAAGATATCTGCCTCATTTTTGCTTCCTCCTTCCATTATCTTCTTTGTTCTTCTCCTTTTCTGTCCATGCACACAAAAGGAACAATTACTAAGATTATTGGCGAGACATAAGAATATTGCTTAGACCATCACTAACTGGGAAGCACACTCTGTGTAGACACTCTCTGTGGGTGTGCCCATGAGCAACTGTGTCTTCTACTCCAGGCAATGGTGAGCCAGTTAACAGCCCTCTTAGAACTCATCCATCTTGTTCTCCACTCTTCCTTCCAAATGAGTTGAAATGCATTCATTAATACCTTCATCAACTCTGCGACCTGTCTACTCCAAGACTAACAAAATGCCAGAAATTTAATTTTGTGCATATTCTCTTGGGCCTTTATACTTTGCCACATGTTCTAACTCAGCTTGGCCTGATCTCTGCTTTGAGCATCTCAGGCACAAGACTAATAAATAACAAATTGACATGCTTACCCATGTATGTAGAATGAATAACATAGTAAATTTGTAGGGAACAGTGCCTTGTCAAGACAGGATTAGTGTATTCCTGGATTTCTTTCAGAAACTGGGACGAGACTTGGTTATTATTACTGGTCTAGAGTTGGCTTTATTCCCAGCTTCTCTTTTAAGTTGAATTGTGATACAGAAATTACTTTTTGTAAAGTGGATATAAATGCCATTAACAGTCGTAACTCAAATTTGTAGAATCATGTGATGCTATGATTTGGAGAGCTGGGCTCTAAATCCAACTCAACATACAAAAACAGTATAAAATTATGTGAAATGTGGCAAATCATTTAATCTCTGACATATTTCTCTCAAAGAAAAAACCATAAAATACATTCTACTCGGGGTGCCTGCATGGCTAAGTCAGTTGAGTGTCCGACTCTTGATTTTGACTCGGTCATAGTCTCAACGTCATGGGATCAAGTCCCACGTTGGACTCTGCACTGAGTGTAGAGCCTGCTTAAGATTCTCTCTCTCTCTCTCTCTCTCTCTCTCTCTTTCCCTCTGCCCCACAGACTCTTTCTCTCTAAAATAAAAAATAAAACTACATTCTAGTTAATTTAACATATTATAATGGTTTTTAAAAAATATATATTTAAATTATAACTGTTTATAACATTATTTTCTAGGTCAAGAACCTGAAAAGTTAACTAAATTATTCAAAGACACAGCGTTTGCCAGTAGAAGGAACTAAATTTCAGGCTAGTGCTCTTTGCTTCCATTTTCTTGTCCTTCAAAATGAAGTAAATTCTATAATGTGACTCAATACAAAGAAGAAAGTAATTCTGTCTTACAATTCTTGTGCTGGAACTCTAATGTATAAATGCTTCTTTTCACTTGCAGAGTTTGCACTTCCAGAATTAGATGAATATCTAAGCAACACTGCTGATCCAATGTATTACCTTGTCATTTATCCAGTAACATATCTTGTAGGATATGTTGTGGGATGCCCCAATCTCTCAATTTCATGACATTTTTATTGTGTCCTCCCCAGGACCGTTAACTTCTCTGCACCTATACCCCTACTCCTACAACTAAGCTCTGGACTTTGAGGTCAGTAAGTTCTAAGTAACAGTCTTCAGTGATGAACATGGCCTTTGGACTCAGGGTCCTTCGCCTGTTAATCTCACGTACAGGTCAAGTCTCCCGTAACTCCCTGATTTGATGGGTTAACAATATCAAAGCTAGAGGCCTATAGTCAATTTAGACAAAAATGAACCCCTTCCAGAGAGATGGGTTTTCCCTCTCCAACAGAGCTCCCAGATACCTCAAAACTAAAATCCACCCAGGCTGTAACTGACTTTGAAATTCTTTTTCCAACAAAAAGAAAACAACCCTGACTATCTTGGCAGCTTGTCAGGACCCCCTGTCCTAGGTAACCCATCAATCCTTGCCCTCATCCCATTCATATCTTTTGCCTGGGAAACTCACTCACCACTTATTACAAAACTCATCCCGAATGTTTGCCCCCCAGATTCAGTATATCATATTTTTAATCTCCTTTATATCCTTGATCACAGAGGGGCTGATGTTTACAAACCACCTGGTCCCACATCATCATTCTTGAGGACTATCACTTGGATCATCTTCTTCCTGTCATTATGAGCCAATTTTGCTATTTGTGTGAAAGGCCTATGTAAAAGCCTAGCCTCTCTTTCTTGACCTCCTTTTTTTTTTTTTTCCAGGAACATTACCTACACTTCATTTATATTAGTGCTTCCATAGCTACTCTGTGCTTTTCTTGATCAAGTGTTGAAAGGTTTAGCTTTTAGAGCTCTGAGATTGGAATCATTCTTAGTGATGAAAGCTTCTATACTTCCAATTATCTAACTCAGTTGTGCTCATTTCACATGTTTAAAATAAATATGAAGAATGTGAGAAAAAGTAAAGGAAACCATGAATTAGAGGCTTTAGTGAAGTCAGCCGTCATGGTTTAGCATTATGTATATATATATATATATATATATATATATATGTTCAAGTATATTTTATCTAAGTTTTACACTGATATCAGGAAGACTTTTTTGAACATTTTACTCTCCCTCTCTCTCTCCCCCAATTCCTCCTTTTATATATAGTAATATAAAATATATAATAAAATAGAAATATAATATTAGTTTTAAGTTATTTTGTTAAATATATTAAACAATTATTTAAAGATTAAAATATTAAATATTATAATTATCTTAAAATGTAAAATTGGAAGGATAAAAGTTACAAAATAAAAATATAAATTTAAATATTTCCTTGCAACACTGCTCCTACTTTAGAGACAGTGCTATTTTTTTTGCCTGCTATTTATTTTCCTTACATAGACCTCGACTAGGAAAACCCGATTCTGAATCAAACCACCTGCTCATCTTCTCTGTGCCTGTAATGTGGCTGTTGAGCCCTACTAGAGTCAGAACCACAAATAGAAATTTTGTTTTGCATTATAAATACGTGTTCTCCATTTTAGCTGAGTACTCGTATCATCAATTAATCTGTCTGGATTCTAGTTAGTTCTTTCTCCTTTGCCAGCTAGCAGTTTGATGCTTTTCTGCTCTCTGAACTCCAACATTCTCATCTGCCCACTTTCATTCTTACTAAATGAATGCATCTCAGCTTCCGGTTTCACTAGATGATTGTGTAATTCAAAGAGTAATAGAAGTCATCAAATAAACTCAACTTTCTGCCTCCTTGTCCACAAAATGTCTCTGCACCCATTCTTTTTTTCTTTTTCTTTATTAGATTAGTTCCGGTTTGCCCAGGACTGTCTCAGTTTATGCATGTTGTCTTAGGATAGTTAGTAACAGTGCCTCCTCTTATTATTAAAATGTTAACTTCGTTATACTAGAAGCCCCCGACCCTCCCAACTTCTGTCTCATTAGGAGGATATTATACCTTTTACCTAGCTGTTGATTATACTGTTTTTCTTGTATCATTCACCTTTGTTTCAAATCTGGATTTCTGCCATCGATATTTATGTTTTTCCCATTATAAAAATTAAAAATCTTTACTGCATGGTTTGCTTAGCTACTTCTCTTTCTCATCCTACACTTCTTGAAAAGCTTTTCCAATTGAATATAAACTACTTATAGTTTACAATATATAAATGATTGGAAAAGTTTTCTCTGATTCTACAGATGGAATTTCTGTGTGCTTCTTGTGTGCTTTTCCTGTAACAGTTTCTCCAGAGAAACAGGCAATGAGAGATATATTGGTTCATGCAGTTATAGAGGCTGAGAAATCCCAAGATCCATAGGCAAGATAGAGATTCAGGAAAGCCAACAGTACACGTCTAGTCTGAGTCTGAAGGCCTGAGGATGTAAACTCCAATCTGAGTCCAAATTGGACTCATGTAGGAAAAGACTGATGCCCCTGCTCAGAGAGTCCTACAGAGGCAGTGAATTCTCTATTAGCATTGTTGTCTTATTCAGGCCTTTAGTGGTATGGATGAGGCCCCCTCACCACGGGGAGAGCAATCGCTCTTCAAGCTACTGATTCCTTTGTTGATCTCATCCAGAAGCATCCTCCCAGGCACAGTGAGAATAATGTTTAACAAAATATCTGGGCACTCTGTGGCCTAGTCAGGTTGACATATAAAATTAACCATCATAGTCTCTCCTTTGTCAATGTGGCACACATATGCATCTTTTTCAACCTTACTTTATCTCGAAATAAGGAAAATAATAAGGCCATAACATAATTCCACCAAACATGATTCAACTATGCTATATATAACCAAAAATTCACTAAGCCCTTTCCAGAAGAGTGATGTTACTCTTTTCCTTGATAGCCCATAACTTAAATACTATGATGTAAAATTAATATTTAAATGCTACAAGATAAAGGCAACACATCTTATGTTACATGATAAGGAAATAAAATAGGGAAGAAAGTAAAGACATTTGTTATATATGTACATAGACATAATTGTAACAAAATAAAGAGAAAATATTCATGACAGTACTCATTTCTCTAACTAGTTATGTGGTTGTAGCTAGTATTTATAACTACCTTCTTCCGCTACACATTTTGCATTCTCTTTTCCTCAGCAAGCACTGGTTCTTCAGCTGGATATGGTTCTCGGTCAGGTAGGGTGATCCACACCTTTATTTCTAAAGGGTCTAGGCAATCAATAGTCCTGCCTGTGTTGGATTATTGTAATTTTACATTGACCTCAACCCTCGGGCATGGAAATACTAAGAGATGTCCTAAAGGATCTCCTGTTTTCCAGACATACTCTTCCTTAGCTCCATGGTGGAGTAGCAGCCCAATATTCCCTCTGCAGTCAGAATCAATCACCACAGACAGCCAGTATCTCCTTTCTTTGTCTGTTGGGTTAGGGAAAGGAGAGTCCAAGGCGGCTGGGCAGCAGTCTTAACTTCCAGTTCAGCGGAATCATTGCTGTGCCTCATGGTAAAAGCATCCCTCCTTTTGAAACTAATATTTCCAGGCCAGCAGAGCATAAGGTCATGGTAATAGCAAGTAGATATTTTTGTTAGAGAAACAGTAGGAGTAATAGTGACGTGTATCACTCTCATTGCTACACCTTGATTCCTAGATAAGTACAACTTGGCTATAGGAGACGCAGCACCAGTTGAATGTTGATTCAAATATTACATAGTCTTCTGGAGAACCTTGCCCCAATCTTGAAAGGTTGCAACCTAGCTGGCACTGTAACTCAGTGTTCAATAGGCCATTCCATCATTCTGTCATTATGATAGTGGGGACATTTTAAGACCAGTGAATTCTGTGAGCATGGGCCTGTTGCCGTACTTCATTTGGTATGAAGTGAGTTTCCTTTTAAAAAAATTATTTCTTGGGGCACCTGGGGGGCTCAGTCCATTAAGTGTTTGACTCTTGGTTTTGGCTTAGGTCATGATCTCATGGTTTATGAGTTCAAGCTCCGCTCTTCCAGCACAGAGCCTGCTTGGGATTTTTTCTCTCCCTCTCTCTCTGCCCTTTCCCCACTCGTTTTCTCTGTTTATCAAAAAAAGAAACTAAAAAAGCTATTTATTTATTTTTTGAGAGAGAGTGATGGGGGAGGGCAGAGAGAGAGGGGAGGAGGAAAGAGGATCTCAAGAAGGCTCTGCACTAGCAGTGCAGAGCTTGACACCAAGCTCAAACTCATGAACCATGATATCATGGTCTGAGCTGAAATCAAGAGTCAGACACTTAACCAACTGAGCCACTCAGGTGTCCCTGAAGTGAGTTTCTTGATCGGAAGCAATGCTATGTAGAATACCATGATGGTGGATAAGGCATTCTCTAGGTCCATAGATGATATTTTGGCAGAAGCATTGCATGGAGGGAAGGCAAATCCATATTTGAATGTTTACTTCATTAAGAGTAAAATGCTGCTCCTTCCAAGAAGAGACTCAGTGTAATCAATATCAATATCTGGCTGACCAAGCCAAAGAATGGTGCCACACTGAGAACTTAATGTTGAAGTCTGATGTTGGCTAATTGGACACCTAACAGTAGCATAGCCATGTGGATTTGGTGAATGAAAGTCCATGTCACTGAGCCCAGGTGAAACCTCCATCTCTGTCATCATGGCCTCCATCTCTGTCATCATGGCCATTACAAAGTTGTCTGAGGGAAGAAGCTGACAGGTATCCACAGAATGGGTCATCCTATCCACTTGATAATTAAAATTCTCTGCTGGTGTCACTCTCTGGTGAACATTCACATGGGACACAAATATCTTGTTTTTTACCCATTCACAGAGATCTATTTTCCTTCTCCAAATTTCCATGATGCCAATTTTCCAATCATGGTCCTTCAGTGTTTAATTGTACATCTGTCTATTTCTCCTTCCAAGAAAAGTGAACTACCAGGATCGGTGCTCTAATTTTTGCCCACTGGGAGGTTTTCTTTCACTGCTGTTCTTTAGAGATTTGTCAGAAAGGAGCTGTAGTGACGTAGTGTCCACTTTCAGATGGTGCATGCGTATTGTGCAGAACCATCTGTAAATCAGGCCTGAGTCTTCTCTTCCTGTGTCAAGTGATGGTAGGGAACTACCCTTGAGGCCATAGGTGTTGGCCAGGAGAGAGAGGTAGAAGGAATGTAGGCCAGGGGTATTTGGGCCACTTCTTCCTGTAATTCACTTGAGCCTTCAGGGCCTACTCAGGCCCCGTCACATATACCACTTTCATTTGCTGATGGAGTGCTGTTCACATCCAACTTTATGGCTTATTGGGTTATATCATGTTAATCATGGGCAGCTCAGTCACATGGTTACTTAATAGCCTATGGTTAAGCATCCAGGTTTTACCAGGGCCCAGTAGGAGGGGAAAACTACTTCTGAGCAGAGAGTAGTTACTCATAGAGGATGGCAGGGCCTTCTCCAAAATCACTAGGGCTTGCCCTGTGGTTCACCTGTAGGGGTCTGCCAAAGGCACCAAAGAGCATCTTGCTCTGCCACTGACACTTCAAGTACCAAGGAACTTTTGGATCATATGGTCAAGTGTTAAAGCCACTTGTAGAGCAGGCTTGATCAGTTGCAGAGTCTTTCTTGTTCTGGACCCTACCCTAAAGTGGCAGTTTTCTGGCTTGTTTGGTAAATCAGCCAGACTAGAACACCCCAGTGAAGAATAAATTTACTTCAAATTTCACAGAAGCCCACTAGATATTGTTCCTCTAGTTTGGTTGTAGGAGGGGCCAGATGCAACATCTTACCTTTCATGCCCCATACCACTGGACCCTAGAAATTTTACTGAGGTGGAGAGTTCCCTAAATTTTGTTGCATTTATTTTCCACACTCTGACACACTAATGTTTTGCCAATAAGGCCAGAATGCTTGCTGCTTCTTGCTCACTAAGTCCAGTCAGCATAAAAGTCATCAATGTAATGGACCATTGTTTTTTTGTTTTTTTTTTGACAATACATTCATATTTATTATCTTTGGCTGTAACATTTTGCTAATATTTTTTTTCTTTTCAAACTGGTTTTGATCAGATCTGTAGTTTTTTTTTTTAATAGTTCATTGTCAAATTAGTTTCCACATAACACCCAGTGCTCATCCCCACTAGTGCCCTCCTCCATGCCCATCCCCCCTCACCCCCACATCCATCAGTCCTCAGTTTTTGTCAGCATTCAAGAGTCTCTCATGGTTTGCCTCTCTCCCTTTCCCCCACCATTTCCCCTCTTCTTCTCCCCCTTGTTCCTCAGTTAAGTTCCTCCTAATCCTCCTATACGTGCAAACATATGGTATTTGTCCTTCTCTGCCTGACTTATTTCGCTC